>NC_092342.1:219537692-219840576 GCF_046630445.1 Rutidosis leptorrhynchoides
ATTCAAGTTTGAAGTCATTGTATTGTAGAAGGTACGGCAGTCGTGTGATATGTAACCCACCTTTTTATCTCCTAGCATCTTGCTAGTTTTTTATTAATATAATTACTATTGCCTTTCGAAAAAAAAAACATAACAAACAAGTTTAGTAGTTAACCACTTACTGCTAAGGAAAATGTTGAAAACAATCACGAAATAACTTACTTAAACTACGTATATCTAAATTAAATACTTGTACTCTTCGAATAATCTGAACAGAACAATTCTCGTTCATTTTTATATTAAGGTGGTGTTTTAATTTGAGTTGTAGAGGTAATTTTTTGATTATTAAGTTTTTGAATAAACTATTAATTTAATACCTATGTGACAAGTTAAAATAATAATCAATTAACTATGATTTAGGAGGCCTAAAACACGAAGAAGAAAAAAAAATTATAATAATTACTTCACCAAAATGCGATTATTGGTTTCATTTCCCTCCTAAGTCTTAACCCTATAAAATTTCCCAAAATTGAAAAACCTAAAATGAATATCTCCTTTGATAGTTTTACTTGTTAAATTAGTGAATAATTTGAATTATCAAAAATTTAAAAACTACTTACTAAATTATTACCTTATCAAACATGAAAATTATATTTAAACAACAATAACGTATAACACGTTTTGCTATAACCAATTATTTTAAAATTTTGATGATTTAATCATCACCTTTTAAATATAGCTTATAAGTTCGTCATTTAGATCTCATTTCCATATAAATAAAAAAGTAATAGTACTAATCAAATTATATTAAAATTGTAGTAGATTGCAACAAATGTGACAAACTTAACATAATTTATATGAGTTGCAATATTTTCATGAGCTTAGGCTAAAAACTTTCTATGATAAATAAGCATGTAGAAGTTTATTTATAGATATTAAATAAATTACTTCAATTATTTTTTTTTTTGGATGCTAGCCATATATTAGTCCGCTTCTTATCTTCCGTGAAGGGAGTCCGCAAATGATCGCCAGCCTTCCACCAAGATAGGTAGCAAACCGCTAGCAGGGTTGTCAGTGGTGCCTGCAACGGACCTCTCACGAGCACATGCGGGTCCCACTACAAATTGCAACTTTTTTTGTTTGCTAGCAGTTAACAAGTATAAATATTACGGAGTAATATAGAATCAAACAAAAGTGTCACTCATTCTTTGCTAAATCGTACACCAGACTGTCTATACACTTTCAATTACTAATTAACTGAATTATTAATCTAGAACAATTGCGCTAACTAATCGTCACAACAATTTACACCTGCTGGTTTCTCTAATCAATGAGTTTCATCTAATTGTTAGATAGTGATCAAACCAAAATCGTCTTGTATGAATAGATTTCGGGTTTGAGTGCTTAATTTGAGAGAAATAGTAAGTCGAATGTTTTAACTCCAATAATTGTGCGAACCCCGATTTGAAATCTGGATTCCAAGAACGTAAAATAATCGATTGAATTAGCCTTATTCGATCGGAATCGAATAAGCTAATATCTAAGAGTGAGGATTAATTCCGACGATGATCGGAGCACTGGCCGAAATTGGTTTAACGACTAGAGTGATGTTACCGCAATTGATTTGGGCAGAGTAACGTTAATGCATCTAGTGTTGTCATTTGGTATCAGAGCTTCCAGGAAGTGATTCTACATCACTATATCGATCCAGAGATTGTAGATTACAGAATCTGAATACTCTCGGTAAAATGAATCAGATTCGGTATTATCGAATTTGATAATCTGACGTTCAGATTCTTGTGATAAGTTCAGCGAAGGTGTATTAGGTCTATTAGAAAGAGTTTCGATCAACATTACAGCTTTTTAACTTCAATTATGGAGAATCAAGTTGATTTTTAGAGTTTGTGGCTAAAACTCTCGGTATTGCTTAATTCAAGCTTGATTCTGGAGTTTTGTGAAGATTTAAAGATTCAGTTGTGTTCGTGAGGTGTTAAATCACATTTCTGTCGGTTCAATTTCTCCAATTCTTCAAGTTTTGAAGATTTGATCAACACTCGGTATCATAACTGTCATACCGAATCTGCTTCATTACTGAAAATTCATCTTAAGTGTTGCAGATTGTGGTGTGTTTGTGATTCTATCACATTCAGTTTGATCATACGCAGCTAATTGGTGTGGTTTAAGAAAGGATTCTGTTATATTTCTAAGTTTTAGACTTAGACTCGGTATTGTCAACTGCTACACTAGACATTCGGTATCCTGAATCTTCGGTATCATTGATATTCTATTTGTTACTAACTTGTTTTCTTGTGCAGCAAGGTTATCGAATCTAATTCAAGGGAATTGGATTGAGTTTACACATAATATTTTACAGAATTTGACTACCGAGTCATTTACCGAATCAGAATCTCGGTTTCACTTAATTCTTTGGTTTTAAGTATTCTGAGGCTTCAAGTTGTGTGGTTACCAAATCCATACCGAATTTGGGTGTGTTACTTGTGATTCTTATCAGTTTCTGATACAGAATCTGGTTTACCGAATTGTTACCGAATCTGCTACAGTACCGAACCACTTACCGAATCTGCTACTGTACCGAATCTTTACCGAATCTGACATTCTTGTTAGATTTTATACTGAACCCTGATCATAGATTGTGTTTAATACCGAATCTATACCGAATCTACCTCAATTTAAGATGTCTACACAAGATACTCTTATCATTGGATCAGATTCCCGACCTCCAATGCTGTTTGATGGCAAGTACACTCAGTGGCTTCATCGTATCACTCAGTACATAGACTATAAGGGTGAGAAAGCTAAACATATATGGGCTTCTCTGAGAGATGGTCCAGTTGTTGATTTTCATCCGGATACTGGTATGCCAATTCCAGTCTATGAACTTTCTGATGATAAACGTGAAAGAGCTCAGGGTGACATAGAGGCTAAGAATATTGTCATGCAAGCTATCCCATATGAGCTATTTGAAAATGTTGATAGCAACACTACTGCAAAAGATATATGGGATGAGATCAAATGACAACAAGAAGGTTATGACATGTAAGACGTTACTAAATTGAATAAGGCTCTGGGATTGTATGAAGATTTCTAGCAGGAACCAGAAGAACAACTCAAGGACACCTACCGTCATTTCAATGGTGTTCTCAATAAGTTGAAAAGGTGTAAGATTGTAAAAGTACATGCTGAAGTCAACAAGAAATTCCTCAAAAAGCTCAATGCTGATTGGCTTCCTTATGGAACCATTGTTCGATCTACCAAAGAGATTGACAAGTTGACTATTCATGAGCTTGTTGGAGTTCTTATGCATTACCAACCTGAGGTGTCTAAACTTCAAGAAGGAAGGAAAGAGTCTTCTCTGGGCGATCCTCTTGCCCTAATTGCCAAAAAGAAGAGCAAATCTTTTACGACTTCCAAAAGCTTGTCCAAGAAAGTGCTTGTTGAAGAATCAACTGATTCTGAAGAGTTGAATCTTTCTGATGTTGATGATTCTCACCTTGAATTAGTCAAGATGGCAGCCATGTTCAGAAACGCCTTGAAACACAAGTTTAAAGGCAAATCAAGCAATCAACGTAAACACTCATCATCTTCCTCGTACTACAAGAAAGCTGATCAATCCAAACAGCAACGTGCTGATGATTCCAAGAAGGAAGATTCAATCTGTTTCAATTGTGGCAAAGCTGGTCATTACTCTCATGAGTGCAAGATGCCTAAGAAGAAGGACGCAGCTTACTACAAGAAGAAAATGTTGATGGCTAAGATTGTGGAAACTAGGGGAGAGCTGAAACCGGTTGATGATACTTGATTTGACTGGACTGATGATTCAGACTCAGAGGTGGAACATGCAAATGTTTGCAAGGTGACTAAACTCATCAAAGCTAAGGAAGCATTGGAGAATTCTGACTCAACATCTGACGATGATGAGGTACAATCAACTAAAATCTCACCTGATTTTATAAAAATGCAAAATGACTTGATGAAGAATCTGGTCTCAATGTCAAAAGAAGTCAAAGGCTTAAAATTTGAAAACAAGATTTTAAAAGATAAAATCAAACTAAATGAGACCAGACCTTCCTCATCCAAATTGCAAACGGATGTACAACGATTGACTCTCCAACTCAACTCTACGGAAACTGAGTTGGAAGATCTTAAGAAGACAATTCATCCGATTAAAGTCAAACGAACTGATTATCGTTTAAAATCTGAACGACTTGCAGAAAAAGTTCAATTCTTAGAAAAAGATCTTTTTGATTTAAAAAACCAACATGAACCCACACTTTCAAAGCTAAACAAGAAAATTATTCATTTGGAAAATGCCATAATTGAAAAAGACACTGAAATTTCTTCGTTGTCAAAAGAGTCTGTTCTAATGAAAGCTCAACTTACTCGATATGAGGAAAAACTCTATCGTACAGAGCAATCTAAAGCTATCATTGATTTAGAACTTTCAAAACAAACAATTTTCATGAACAGACCAAAAATGATTCATGGTGAAAAGTGGGGGTTGGGTTATGAAGATCCTAAGATCTTAGATGGATCTTCCAAAAAGATTCCAGGATTATATCATTCTGATTACTTTCAAGCTGGTTTACCACCGCATTTTGTGCATTCTTCTGATGCTGATTTTGATGATATTATTGTTAATCGCAAATCTAAAAAATACCATCAAATTAGCTTAATGTATGAGAAAATTAATGCAAAAATGGGTAAATCAAATCCTGATTTCTTGAAGGAACTTGTTGAAACTGAAAAGAATGTGCAACGTGCTAATTATGTGCCGACACGTAGATTGGTTTACATTCCTACACTCATGCTAGAGAAATACATTTTAATGCTTGAGAATGAAGTGTTTAACAAACCTAGTTCTAGCATTGTTAACATAGATGAGGTGTTTGATGAATCAACTTTTGATGTGAAACCAATTCTACCTGCTTTACTTGCATGTTCTGATAATGTTTTCCTTGAAGACCTAGCACATGAACTAACTGTTTTCTTTGAGACAGAATCTCTAGGTCAAAAGTCTTTAGATGAAAAAGTAGAACCTCATAATGAACCAATCATTGAACCTTTGATAAATTTTGAAAGTCAACTTGATCCTTTGCACGATTATTATTTGCATTTACCTGCTGTACGTAATTTAAATCATATAGTAGCTCAACTAGAATATGAGAATATTGACTTGCAACTTAAGTGCCAATCATTAAAACAAATGCTTGCTTTGTTTGATAAATTGCCTTCACTGCCTAAGAAAGAATGTACCTATGCTTTTAAGGAGGGTGAAGTGATAGTTTCTGCTGAAGAATTATGTCTTGAGATTAAAAGCTTAAAACAAAAGATAATTCAACTGAAACATGCTAACACAGTTAAGCAATCATCTAATGTTGCAACCAATGTGCTTGAATGTATTGGTGGGATTACTAAGAAGGGGAAGGGAACAACAACATCTAAGGATGTACAACCCATTACTATTCTTAAAAATCCTCTACGTTCTCAATTTGGCAATCGTGGTTCAAAAGTTGTTTCTACAACTCAATTTGTTGTCAAAAAGGTTCATTCTCCCGATGGTTCTGTGTCAACTGAAAAAATTCCTATGATTCCAAAGACAAAAACTTCAAAAGCGAGTCTTTTAACGACATCAGTTAAGTCCACATAACACACAAGTCCTAAACCTGATTTAAGTGAGTATGATGCAAAAGAACGTAAAATTAAATTGGAAATTTTGCAAAATCAATCATCTCATGTGTCAACTGAAAATTTTGGACGTCTAACTAACAAAGGTGTTTTTCGTGTCACAGGTCATAATCCAAACTTGAATTACAAATCTGTATGGGTTCCTAAGTCCACGACTAAGAAAGTAGCAACCAAACCAACGCAATCTGCTAGTCGGCCTAGGAAATCATCTCATGTTTTTCAATTTTCGTCTGTGAACAAAACATCTACTTGGAATATGTTTGGTGTTAAGACTTATGATAACGATGTAAAACTTGATATTGCGTATGATGCTTCATGTAATATGGTTTTAAATGATGCTTTATTGTCTAAACTGCATGATGCTTTACGTGATTATCTTGTTTTTGATCCAAAGTTTATTACTGGTACTAACCGTAGAGGACCCAAGAAACTTTGGGTACCTAAACTCTAGGAAATTCACATTTACAGGGTTTCGACGTCTGTGTTTGGTATATCGATTCCGGTTATTCTCGACACATGACTGGCGATAAATCCTTGCTTGTCAACTTCATTGACAAATTCCTAGGAACAGTTACTTTTGGAAATGATGAAATTGCAGCGATAACGGGTTACGGAGATTATGTGTAAAATGGCATAACAATCAAACGGGTTCCATATGTTGAAGGTTTGGGGTGCAGTTTATTTAGTGTGAGTCAATTCTGCGATGGAGATCTTAAAGTTCTGTTTGAACGTCGACAATGCTCGGTGCAATCCACCGAAGGAAATGATCTTCTTGTTGGTAAACGTTGTGCTTCACTATACACTATTGACCTCAATGATGCACCTTCACATGCAACCATGTGTTTGGCTACTCGTTCTACCAAAGAAAATTCATGGTTATGGCATCATCGGATGTCACACCTGAATTACAAGGGTATCAATCGACTAGTCTCTAAAGACTTAGTTAATGGTATTCCAACCTTTCAATATGATAAGCATCATGTGTGTCCATCATGTGCGATGGGTAAGCTAAAACGGTCTAATCATCCGCTTAAGCAAAACCCCAATACTTCATCGTCTTTGCAATTATTGCATATGGACTTATATGGACCCATGCGTATTTCTAGCCTCGGTGGCAAGAAACATGTGCTTGTCATTGTCGATGACTATACCCGGTTTACATGGATTTTTTTTTGCGAACTAAGTCAGAAATCCCCGCCATTATCATTGAGTTCATTAAAAAGACTCAACGCTCTTTTTAACAAACATGTTAAGAGCATTCGAACTGATAATGAGACGGAATTTAAGAATGCTCCGCTTGATAGTTATTTGAAAGACCAAGGCATTGAACATCAGTTCTCTGCTACTCGGACCCCCCAACAGAATGGAGTAGTCGAACGACGTAATCGTACATTGTGCATAGCAGATCGAACGATGCTTGCTTACTCTAAACTACCTCCAAAAATGTGGGGGGAGGCCATTTCAACTGAATGCTATACCTAAAATCGTTGTATTGTTAATAAACGTTTTAATAAAACTTCATATGAGTTATTATATGGTAGATGCCAGAATGTCAAATATTTCCGTGTCTTTGGTTGTATATGCTATGTGCTTAACGATTTTGACAGCCTCGGAAAGTTTGATCCAAATGGCGATCAAGCAATATTTCTCGGTTATTCTTCGAACAAAGTTCCTTATTGGGTTTATCACAAACGGACAAAAATGATTAAAGAGAGCATCAATGTCAAGTTCGATGAATTTTCGGGAATGGCTTTTGAACAACTCAGTTCAAAACCCGATCCTAACCTGGCTACTTCTTCTTCCGTGCAAAACTCTATTTTCTCGATGAAGGGTGTTCCTACGGTTACATCAGAGGAACTGGATATTTTGTTTGATAGTCTTTATGCTCCTCAACGGAATTCAAATGTTCAAGCCGGTTACACCGTCATAGTCAACTACTGTGGAGACTCAACAAAGTCTTTTTGATGAAGATACAACACCAACTGATTCACCTGTTGCTTCTTCATCCTCCCTACCACCTCCTGTTACTGATAATCTTGAACCAATTCAAGATTCATCAGTTGATACAACTCCAGCTGTTTCTCCAGATAATCAATTGAATCCATTAGATCATGTTACATCAGATCAAGCGGATCAAGGCTCAATGTTAACAACGATTGATGTTTCAATGGATGTCACTGATGTACAACATCTTCCACATAACTGATGGACTAAAAGTCATCCAATAGATCTTATTATTGGTGATGCATCTGCTCCAGTCTCAACTCGAAGGGCTACTTGGAATATGTATCTATACACTGCCTTTCTTAGTAAGATTGAACCAACAACGGTTGCTCAAGCTTTACTAGATCCGAACTGGGTGGTTGCAATGCAAGAAGAGATCAATCAATTTGATTGATTGAAAGTATGGCGATTAGTTCCAAGACCAACGGGTCAACGACCAATAGGGGTTAAGTGTATTTTTAAGAACAAGAAAGATTCTGATGGAATTATGGTTCGGAATAAGGCACGTCTTGTGGCCAAGGGATATCGACAACAAGAGGGTATTGATTATGACGAAATGTTTGCTCCGGTTGCTAGGATTGAGGCTATTCGTCTTTTCCTTGCCTTTGCTTCTTTTATGAAGTTTACGGTGTTTCAAATGGACGTCAAAACTGCTTTTCTGAACGGTCATCTTCAAGAGGAAGTCTATGTCGATCAACCAGAAGGCTTTATCGATCCCATTCATCTAAATCACGTATACTACTTGGAGAAAGCTTTATATGGTCTGAAGCAAGCACCGCATGCATGGTACGAGACCTTAACAAAGTATTTGCTGGACAATGGCTTTTCTCGTGGAACGATTGATACAACGCTATTCATCCGTAAAAACCACGGTCACATTCTCTTGGTTCAAATTTACGTTGATGACATTATTTTTGGTTCCACGTCCCCAGCCTTATGCAAAGAATTTGGTGACCTTATGGCCAACAAATTCGAAATGAGCATGCTTGACCAGTTAAATTTCTTTTTGGGGTTACAAGTAAAACAATTACCGAACGGGATTTTTCTCAGTCAAACAAAGTATATCAATGATATGCTAAAACGTTTTAAAATGACTGCTTTAAAACCAATGACAACCCCAATGAGAACTTTACTGGATGCTGATACTAATGGGGAACCCTTTGATATTACGCTTTATCGAAGCATGGTTGGTTCTTTAATGTATCTGACTGCAAGTCGACCTGACATTACACTTGCTGTAACTGTCTGTGCCCGCTTTCAGTTAAACCCTAAGAAATCTCATTCCAAAGCGGTTGTTAGGATTTTTCAGTACCTTAAAGGTACACCTAACCTTGGGATCTGGTATCCTCATGGATCTGATTTCAATCTCACTGCCTACACTGATGCGGATCATGGCGGTTGCCATGTTGATAGAAAAAGCACATCTGGATCAATTCAGATGTTGGGGAATAGGCTAGTTGGTTGGTCATCCAAAAAGCAGAACTGTGTGCCTTTATCAACAACTGAGTCTGAGTACATTGCTGTAGCTCATTGTTGTTCACAAGTTTTGTGGATGCAAATTCAACTTTCAGACTATGGCTTTAAGTTTTCTAAGACCCCGATTTACAGTGATTCACAAAGTTCTATTGCAATAACAAACAACCTGATCCAGCATTCTAAGACTAAACACATAGATATTCGCTATCATTTCATTAAGGACCATGTAGAGAAAGGGGATGTAGAGTTATACTTTGTGCCTACCAAAGTGAAATTAGCTGACATGTTTACTAAGCCCTTAGATGAACTTAGGCTAAAGTTCTTGATCAAAGAGATTGGCATGGTAGAGTATAGTGCTTGATATTCCTTAGATCTGTTGGGACTTATTCGTGGGATCTTGTGTTTAGGGGGAGTAGATACATTCTAGGGGGAGCAACTACTTTCATATGCTTTGGATATCATCTTTTAAGGGGGAGCCTTTAGATTTATGATAACTTCCTGGATATAATTGTTCAATGGTTACGTAAGGGGGAGGTAACTCATTGATACCATATTTCAAGGGGGAGTTAATTCATTTTCTTGGAAATTTTATCAAAATGCTGATTTACTTTCTTGTATCTCACATTTTGAGGGGGAGAAAAAGGGAGAAAATGAGAAAATTACTCAAAAATATTGTTTTTCAAAAAGTGAATTCATAAATTTTTTGTTTTATATCTGAAATAATTCACTAAGGCTTGTATACATCTCAGTATGCAACCCATTTTAATAATTGGTATCACTGAAGATTTGTACTTTGTTCACTAATTCAAAGTTCTTTTAAGTACAAATCTTATTTTGAAAAATTCATAAAAATTGGAAAAGATAAAATCCAAAAATATTTGATTTTTACTGAATAAATGCAATTTTAAGCATTATACCGAATCTGACATCCAACATTACAGATTCGGTAAGTTTAAAGTTTTCAAAAATTGTCTCAGAATTGTTTATCATGAAAAGATTGAAATGAATTTTAATAGGAAAAATCAATTTGTCAAGATTTTGAAGTTAAATTGATAAAATTTTGAAAAGTGGACTGTATTCGGTAAAATAGGCCCATTCGGTAAAGCCCATTCGGTACTTTATCTTCGGTATCTATAAAAGGAGGGTCAAAGTCAAACTAAGTCTCTTACTGTGCTTAATTACCTACCGAGTCTTATTGAACATACCGAATCTACCTAATCTACCGAATCCGTTCTTCTGTTCTTCAAATCTTTGGTATAATTTCATTTTAATCATTGCTTTAGATACATTCGTGTAGATCTGAGATAATTAAATATTTTTTCAACCAGAAAAGATCAAAATAACTGGATTGTGACTCTCAATTTTGAAATTTTGTTGATTATACCGAGTCTGAGTCGTATTCTACTAATCTTTGATTAAACTCAATTGATTTGGTTAATTAACATGAATTCTTGTCTACTCTGGGTTATATTAATTGATCTATCATTTGACCAAGTTTGATTACATGTTTAATTGTTTGTTTGATGGATTCTGTATCTACCGAATATGTTCTATCCACAGTACCGAGTCTGTTCATACGATTAACATGTTGATCTGCTTCTAATTGAGTGGTTAATTGATTATGGTTGTGATTTTACATGATAGAATTGTAGGGATTTAACAAGTTTCAATATCCTTAAAACCATTTATTAGTAAGCTTGCGGAAGCGTGTTAATATGAGTATGTTTAGCCGTTTAAGAACTTGTTAATCATTCAACCATTTAAATGTAAATCCCATAGATCAAGTTGTGAAATAATACTTACTAATTAACAAGAAAGGATAGTGTTTATACCTCCTCAAAACAAGTTTGAGGGTTCTTCAAAATGAGCAGAAAGTTTGAAGGAGATGATGATGAAATGAGCTCCTAACTTGAAGCCTCAAGTTTGTTATACCCACAAACTTTTGCACCAACACCTTCTAGTTTGGTTAGGATTTAATTGCACTTGAATATCACTTGCAAAAATCAAATTAAGAACCTCTTGGAGCTCACTAAAGCCCACGGCAGCAGCAGCTGTATTTGGAGGGTTTTCTTGCAGATTTTTGAAGTATCCTTTTGGTATATCACTTGAGAGAATTTAGTCAAAACTTGGTTAAAGTATTAGACATGCTTATGTGAAGTTGTGTAGCATTAAAAGTAACTAAACCAAGCATGTGTGGTCTTTCTTGGAGACCCAAATTCTGCCACACTTCATGTTAAATAATAATACATATAAGTTTTATAAAAGTTTAAAACTTGTTATAAAATTATGTATTATTTTGTTAATTATACATTTTATAAAACCTTTTATAAAATATAACATAATATAATCATTTAAACTTATAAACATTTATATATAAATTATCCAAATAATTTATCTCAAGTGATAATATTTTAGAAACCCGATTTTCTAAAATCCAAGTGTCGCGTATTTGTTTAATGATCCAATCGTTAAGACCAAATACGTATAAGGTGTCGGTAAGTTTGTTATTGGGTATGACCTGACTTGGATCATAACATATTAGCCACATTAATTTAATATGTCTCTCGGGCATACGAAATACTTTAAATCTCCCACTTGCACGAGATACATAAGAAATTAATGCAAGTGATGGATACCACCTAACGACCGTCCATCACCCCCAATATGTTATGACTTTGTGCCATTCAATAACATCATCCCTTTCGAGTTCCCGTCTCGAATGTGAATAGGTGAATCTTTCATTATATCCTTTCATCCTAGATGTCATGTTAAATCCAAGAGATACAGAATGATCACTCTCTTCTAGATTTAACTTTTCAGGCCTTAGACATCTGACTCTCAACGAATAAGAGGGACAAATTCCATCTTGACTACATACGTCCTAAATATACACCTTGTATTATGCCTGAGCTCTTCCTTATGAACTACCATATTTCAGAATAGTGAAGGAAAGAATCAAGGTACAATACTTGGTAAATATCCGAACCCAATATGTATCTCAGGTCAGAGGATACGATGATATTCGCCTTTACTTAAGATTACATGTGATCAACCACAAAGGCTCCATTTAGTAAATCTTGAGAGCGGGTCTTCCAATATTTGTATCCCTCAAATATCTATGAACCTTGGTTGCAACCTTGCCCCACATTCATCCTGAATGTATACCAATCCAAGTTCATAATAGTCTAAACCTCACACTTGTTCCCACAAATGTGATCGACTACGAAAATTTAGAATAATTGCTTATTCATGGATGAAATATGCAAAATAGGAACATAACTCAAATAAATTAACACCATAGTTATATTAATGAGTTTGAATAATTTCATTCTGGTACAATACTTAAAACAGATCATGACCAATCACTAGAATATCGAAGCCCTAATGCACAAACATGTCCTGCATGTTTTGATCCATGTAAGAGCTTCGTGAGAGGATGCGCTATATTTAGATCTGTGTGAACTTTGCGAATACATATCTTTCCCTTTTCAACTTCATCCCTTATGTAGTTGAATCTCCGCTCAATGTGACGGGTCTTTTGGTGAGCACGAGGTTCCTTGATTTGAGCAATCGCACCCTCGTTGTCACAAAAGATCTCAAGAGGGTCCTGAATGGAAGGGACTACTCCTAAGTCGTCAATGAATTTTTTCATCCATGCAGCTTCCTGAGCTGCCAATGATGCGGCGATGTACTCCGACTCTGTAGTGGATAAAGCAACAACATCCTGTTTTGAACTCTTCCAAGAGACTGCAACCCCCTTTAGTGTGAAGACATAACCGGATTGTGATCGAGAATCATCTCGATCAGTTTGGAAACTCGCATCCACGTAACCTTTTACAGCAAGTTCCTCTTCACCAGACCCATATATCAGAAACATATCCTTAGTCCTCCTAAGGTATTTCAATATACATTTGACAGCAATCCAATGACTGTTACCTGGGTTATTCTGGTATCTACTTGTCAAGCTAAGAGCGCATGACACATCCGGTCTAGTGCATATCATTGCATACATGATTGACCCAATGGCAGACGCATATGGGACTTTCTTCATTCTCTCCTGTTCATCTTTCGTGGTGGGACACTGAGATGAACTAAGGAGCGTTCCTCTTTGAATAGGTACCAAACCTTTCTTAGAGTTCTCCATCTTGAACCTTTTCAAGATCTTTTCAATGTATGCACTTTGATTCAAACCTATCAATTTCTTGGATCTATCCCTGTAGATCCTAATCCCCAAAATGTATTGTGCTTCTTCAAGATCCTTAATGGAGAAGCAGCCTTTTAGCCAAGTTTTAACTCCTTGCATTGTCGGGACATCATTCCCAAATAATAATATATCATCCACATATAATACAAGGAACATGATAGTGCTCCCACTAGCTTTCTTGTATACACAAGCTTCATCACCATTTTTAATGAAGCCAAATTTCTTGGCTTCCTCATTAAAACGATGATTCCACATTCTAGATGCTTGTTTCAATCCGTAGATTGACTTCTTTAACTTACATATTTTGTTAGGATGTTTTGGATCGACAAAACCTTCAGGTTGAACCATATAGACATCTTCCTCAAGATATCCATTTAGGAAAGCGGTCTTGACATCCATTTGCCATATTTCATAATCATAATGAGCAGCAATGGCAAATAATATCCTAATAGACTTTAGCATTGCCACAGGCGAAAAGGTTTCATCATAGTCAATCCCTTGAGTTTGAGTGAAACCTTTTGCTACAAGTCTAGCTTTATATGTATTTAAGTTTCCATGCATGTCGGTTTTCATCTTGAAAATCCATTTACAATTAACTAACTTGGAGCTAGTAGGTTGTACAACTAGTTCCCAAACTTGGTTGTCATACATGGATTGCATCTCGGCGTTCATGGCTTCCTGCCATTTATCTTTATCAATCCTTGATAAAGCATCTTGGTAGTTTGTTGGTTCATCCAAATCAACCACATAGCAATCATCCATGAGAAACCCATATCTCTCAGGAGGATTACTAATCCTACCAGATCTGCGAACGTCTTGTATACTTTGATCATCCATCTGATCACTCTCGACATTTTCATGTTGAGTGCTAGTGTCAACCAATTGTGTATCATCTACTTGATCTTGAACCTCTTCAAGATCTATCTTCCTTTCACTATTTCCTTCCAATAGGAACTTAGTTTCAAGGAATTCAGCCTTTCGAGCAATAAATACATTTTGCTCGGTTGGATCATAGAAATAGTATCCCATATCATCCTTGGGATATCCTATGAAGATACACTTCGTGGATCGAACATTCAACTTATTAGGGACGTAACGCTTAGGATAAGCTTCACATCCCCATACCTTTAAGTATGATAGAGATGGAGGTTTTCCAAACCACATCTCATGAGGAGTTCGTTCCACTTTCTTGGTTGGGGCCATATTTAAAATACGAGCCGCGGAGCATAGACAATAACCCCAGAATGATAGAGGTAGCGAGCTTCTAGCCATCATAGATCGAACCATATCCATTAGGGTTCGGTTCCTCCTTTCGGACACACCATTAAGCTGTGGTGTCCCGGGTGGAGTAAGTTGCGAGATAATCCCACAACTTCTAAGATGATCTTGGAAGGCATCGCTTAGGTATTCACCTCCTCTATCGGTTCGAAGTACTTTAATTGTCTTATTGAGTTGATTTTGTACTTCGTTTTGATACTCTTTGAATGCTTCAAAAGTTTCGTCTTTATGTCTTAACAAGTAGACATATCCGAAATGACTGAAGTCATCAATGAAAGTAACGAAGTATCTTTCACCGTTCCTAGCTATGGGCTTAAAGGGTCCACATACATCCGAATGTATTAATCCCAATAAGTCCTTAGCCCTTTCGTAGGTCCCTTTGAAAGGTGCTTTAGTCATTTTGCCTTGTAAACAAGATTCACATACATCAAACGAGTCTAGTTCATTTGATTTTAAAAGGCCATTCTTTTGGAGTGTATGCATTCGATTCTTGTTTATGTGACCAAGGCGACAATGCCATAAGTAGGAATCACTCAAATCCCTTTTGAGTTTCTTGGTGCTAGTGTGGTATATTGAGCTACTAGATGATGTGTCATCATGAACCAATTCATAAATTCCATTTGAAGGCGAAGCCTTAAAATAAAATACATTATCTAAATAAACGTGGATATCATCATTAACAAAATTAAGATAAAAACCACATTGTTTTAAACGGGAAACTGAAATAATGTTTCGACATAAATCCGGTGCATACAAAACATTGTTCAAAATAAGTTCCAAACCACTTGGAAGTTTTAATACAAAGTCTCCTTGAGCCTTCACTTGCACTTTGGCTCCATTACCCATAAAGAGACTTGATGTTCCCGTTTGCTTGCTACTTCTTTTGAACCCCTGCAAAGAATTGCAAATGTGAGTCCCACATCCAGTGTCTAATACCCATGTATTAGAAGAAGTAATACTAAGCTCTATATATACCATATATACGTTACCTGAGGATTGCCCCGCATCCCTCTTTTCCTTCAACTCCTTAAGGTAGACCGGGTAATTGCGTTTCCAGTGACCCATTTCACCGCAATCGAAGCACGGGTCTTCCTTGGGGTTTGCTTGTCCGGCAACCTTTTGCTTCTTGTTCTTGTTTTTGGTTGGGGTAACCATCCTCCCCTTTCCCTTGCCTTGATGGGCGGGTCCTTTCCTTTTAGCCGCCTTTAGCTTAGAGGTGTTGTTACCTTTGGACCCACCATCATTGATCATTAGCACGGGTGAAGCCCTCTTACCCATGCTAGTTTCGGCCGTTCTTAACATGCCATGAAGTTCACCAATGGTCTTATCCATCCCATTCATATTGTAATTAATTACAAATTGGTCAAACTTCTTTGACAGGGAGTTTAGGATAAGATCAGTGGCTAGCTCATTAGATATGTTGAGATTAAGACGGTTTGCGCGATCAATAAGGCTTTTCATTTTGAGGACATAAGAGGATACGGATTGGGTGTCATCCATACGACATGCATGTAGTGCTCGAACCATTTCGAAGCGCTTGACACGTGCTTGTTGAAGGAACATCTCCTTCAATTGCGTAATCATGTCATATGCACTATGATGTTCGAAATCCTTTTGTAGTTCGGGTATCATAGTCCCAAGCATTAGGCAAGCGACTTGCACCGAATCGGCGCAATACTTATCCCAATAAGCCATGCCTTCCGTATCATCCTCGTCGGGTTGATCGGGAATGGGGTCTTCCAACACATACGCCTTATCCTCAAGTTTGAGGACAATTCTAAGATTACGGAACCAATCCATAAAGTTTGTATGGTTGAGTTTGTCTTTCTCGAGGAGAGACCTTAATGATAGGTTGTTTAGGTTAAGTGGTGCATTTTGCATGTTGTTGTTATTTGCGGCCATCTACAAAATTAACAAAGTTCATTTAAGTATCGATTTTAAATTTAATAAATAATACCCTTTTATATATAATTGTTTTATTAAATATTAGAATCCAACGGTAAATCAAATTTCGGTTAGGTGACCTTTATCCCGTTATTTGATTTAGCTAGGTAGTCATTTATATGACAATTGCAATCCTTTTGCAACTTCTAAATTATGGGATCATGCAATCCTTTTGCATGGCATATTTATCCCATCAACGCCTATTTGTTCCTCATGCTTCGGTGACCCTAAGTTCATGATTCCCAAATCAAGTCGTCCTACTTGTGTAAACATGTAAAATTAACATACAAGTGGTTAGGTGACCTTTATCCTACAAGCATGCGAATTTTACCTTAACCATATTAGTTAGCTCATAACGGTTAGGTGACCTTTATCCCATTAAGAGTTCCCTAATATTTTTAAGTGTTTCCACAAAAGGATGGCGTTAAACTTGTTTACCTTGTCGATTAAGGGATTTTAAGTTTTCGTTAATTCTAGTTTAAGAAAACATTTATGCCATACACCAACATGCATTTAGTGTATGGTTCATTTGAAATCCATTTTCAAGTCTTGTAATTTGCCAATTACTTGATATAAACCATTTTATATATATGTGATCCTTTTCTTGTTCTCAATAACCATTTATTAAGTTCTTTAGTTGCCTTTTTCAATTTAACCATTTAAATTGCCGTTTTGCATGTCGTTAATACGTCTAATTTAACCAATTAAATTTTCGTTATGTTTGTTGTTAATTTGTGTGATTAATTTGTTGCAATCAAACATACAATCCATAAACATACAAACAACTACACATGCAAAATAAGTATGTTCACAATCTAGCCATTTTGGTGGACATTTGTTTAGCCGAAAACAAATGTCACCGGGTTAAGGGGTAATAATACAAAGTAGGAGATTTCAAATCTCCCACTTAATCTTGCATCCATATGCTCCTTGTGTTCTTCAAGTCTTCATCACCTTGTATCTTCATTTTTACAAAATATGTATCCTAATACATTTTATCTAGAAAATGAAATTACAACCTATTCTATTTTACATACCAAATATAAAATGAATTACATAACCAAATGAAACAATTATTACAAACCAATTGAACAATTATTACATGCCATTGAATAATTATTATTACAAACCAAATGAATATAACAAATCAACCAAATATAGCATGCAATCAACACAAGGTCAAGGCATAGATTGTGAACTTCAACATGCAACCAAATATGAACCAAATGGAAGAGCCCAAACCCACTTTTGGACCCTAACCAATTCGGCATTAAACATAAACCTACCCAAATCCAACAATTTTTGCATTCTTCTTTCATGCATGTACTTAGAATGCAAAGTTGATGGGTTTTAAAACAACAATTCGAAGCATATTTCAACAACCTCGGCTCTAGATACCATTGTAGGGATTTAACAAGTTTCAATATCCTTAAAACCATTTATTAGTAAGCTTGCGGAAGCGTGTTAATATGAGTATGTTTAGCCGTTTAAGAACTTGTTAATCATTCAACCATTTAAATGTAAATCCCATAGATCAAGTTGTGAAATAATACTTACTAATTAACAAGAAAGGATAGTGTTTATACCTCCTCAAAACAAGTTTGAGGGTTCTTCAAAATGAGCAGAAAGTTTGAAGGAGATGATGATGAAATGAGCTCCTAACTTGAAGCCTCAAGTTTGTTATACCCACAAACTTTTGCACCAACACCTTCTAGTTTGGTTAGGATTTAATTGCACTTGAATATCACTTGCAAAAATCAAATTAAGAACCTCTTGGAGCTTACTAAAGCCCACGGCAGCAGCAGCTGTATTTGGAGGGTTTTCTTGCAGATTTTTGAAGTATCCTTTTGGTATATCACTTGAGAGAATTTAGTCAAAACTTGGTTAAAGTATTAGACATGCTTATGTGAAGTTGTGTAGCATTAAAAGTAACTAAACCAAGCATGTGTGGTCTTTCTTGGAGACCCAAATTCTGCCACACTTCATGTTAAATAATAATACATATAAGTTTTATAAAAGTTTAAAACTTGTTATAAAATTATGTATTATTTTGTTAATTATACATTTTATAAAACCTTTTATAAAATATAACATAATATAATCATTTAAACTTATAAACAATTATATATAAATTATCCAAATAATTTATCTCAAGTGATAATATTTTAGAAACCCGATTTTCTAAAATCCAAGTGTCGCGTATTTGTTTAATGATCCAATCGTTAAGACCAAATACGTATAAGGTGTCGGTAAGTTTGTTATTGGGTATGACCCGACTTGGATCATAACATATTAGCTACATTAATTTAATATGTCTCTCGGGCATACGAAATACCTTCAAGAATATGCATGTTTGAGTGACTTTATGTTAATTTTGGAGATACCGAATCTGTTCTCTTGATACCGAGTCTAACTTTTGGTACCGTGAAACATTCTGATTTTTATCTTCAAACACTTAACATGTTTATTTTATATCTTTCTGATCTGAAAACTCAAGCTTATTTGGTTACAGAATCTCAAGTTTTCATGACTACCGAATCTGCTTGTATTGTGTTTAAAAATTGACTAAGTGTTGTTCTGATTCTTTGTGTTATATAATTGATTTTGCATGATGAATTTGTATTGTGATGAATATCATATGAATGTCATGATTGTCAATTACTTGTTCATATTTGAGTATAAAGGATTTTTATATCTTTGAAAAACCATAAAAATCATAAAATATAAAAGATAAAACATATACAAAGGATTTCAAAGGCAAATAAGAATAGAGATATATGTTTTATGTTAAATATCTTGTGGTCTTCTATTTCTTATTTATACAGCTAAATAACGAATAATCACTTCATCAACTCTGAAACCAACATTCCCTGCAACTACTGGACTGCAATTCTAGAGAGGCACACTCTGTGGCCTGCTCTAAACTCTACAGTCAGTGTACCTGTAACAGATCTGGAGCTACTTAACAAAACAATTAGGTTTGTGGAAGCTACACAACCTACTTCTGAAAATCCAGAGGGAACACAAGCTCGTTTTGAATTTCAACTGAGAGGAGTTCATGAAATGTCCCGTTCTTATTGATTAAAAACGTTCCATATTAATTGATTTCGTTGCGAGGTTTTGACCTCTATATGAGACGTTTTTCAAAGACTGCATTCATTTTAAAACAAACCATAACCTTTATTTCATCAATAAAGGTTTAAAAAGCTTTACGTAGATTATCAAATAATGATAATCTAAAATATCCTGTTTACACACGACCATTACATAATGGTTTACAATACAAATATGTTACAACAAAATAAGTTTCTTGAATGCAGTTTTTACACAATATCATACAAGCATGGACTCCAAATCTCGTCCTTATTTAAGTATGCGATAGCGGAAGCTCTTAATAATCACCTGAGAATAAACATGCTTAAAACGTCAACAAAAATGTTGGTGAGTTATAGGTTTAACCTATATATATCAAATCGTAACAATAGACCACAAGATTTCATATTTCAATACACATCCCATACATAGAGATAAAAATCATTCATATGGTAAACACCTGGTAACCGACATTAACAAGATGCATATATATAAGAATATCCCCATCATTCCGGGACACCCTTCGGATATGATATAAATTTCGAAGTACTAAAGCATCCGGTACTTTGGATGGGGTTTGTTAGGCCCAATAGATCTATCTTTAGGATTCGCGTCAATTAGGGTGTCTGTTCCCTAATTCTTAGATTACCAGACTTAATAAAAAGGGGCATATTCGATTTCGATAATTCAACCATAGAATGTAGTTTCACGTACTTGTGTCTATTTTGTAAATCATTTATAAAACCTGCATGTATTCTCATCCCAAAAATATTAGATTTTAAAAGTGGGACTATAACTCACTTTCACAGATTTTTACTTCGTCGGGAAGTAAGACTTGGCCACTGGTTGATTCACGAACCTATAACAATATATACATATATATCAAAGTATGTTCAAAATATATTTACAACACTTTTAATATATTTTGATGTTTTAAGTTTATTAAGTCAGCTGTCCTCGTTAGTAACCTACAACTAGTTGTCCACAGTTAGATATACAGAAATAAATCGATAAATATTATCTTGAATCAATCCACGACCCAGTGTATACGTATCTCAGTATTGATCACAACTCAAACTATACATATTTTAGAATCAACCTCAACCCTGTATAGCTAACTCCAACATTCACATATAGAGTGTCTATGGTTGTTCCGAAATATATATAGATGTGTTGACATGATAGGTCGAAACATTGTATACGTGTCTATGGTATCTCAAGATTACATAATATACAATACAAGTTGATTAAGTTATGGTTGGAATATATTTGTTACCAATTTTCACGTAGCTAAAATGAGAAAAATCATCCAATCTTGTTTTACCCATAACTTCTTCATTTTAAATCCGTTTTGAGTGAATCAAATTGCTATGATTTCATATTGAACTCTATTTTATGAATCTAAACAGAAAAGTATAGGTTTATCGTCGGAAAAATAAGTTACAAGTCGTTTTTGTAAAGGTAGTCATTTCAGTCGAAAGAACGACGTCTAGATGACCATTTTAGAAAACATACTCCCACTTTGAGTTTAACCATAATTTTTGGATATAGTTTCATGTTCATAATAAAAATCATTTTCTCAGAATAACAACTTTTAAATCAAAGTTTATCATAGTTTTTAATTAACTAACCCAAAACAGCCCGCGGTGTTACTACGACGGCGTAAATCCGGTTTTACGGTGTTTTTCGTGTTTCCAGGTTTTAAATCATTAAGTTAGCATATCATATAGATATATAACATGTGTTTAGTTGATTTTAAAAGTCAAGTTAGAAGGATTAACTTTTATTTGCGAACAAGTTTAGAATTAACTAAACTATGTTCTAGTGATTACAAGTTTAAACCTTCGAATAAGATAGCTTTATATGTATGAATCGAATGATGTTATGAACATCATTACTACCTTAAGTTCCTTGGATAAACCTACTGGAAAAGAGAAAAATGGATCTAGCTTCAACGGATCCTTGGATGGCTCGAAGTTCTTGAAGCAGAATCATGACACGAAAACAAGTTCAAGTAAGATCATCACTTGAAATAAGATTGTTATAGTTATAGAAATTGAACCAAAGTTTGAATATGATTATTACCTTGTATTAGAATGATAACCTACTGTAAGAAATAAAGATTTCTTGAGGTTGGATGATCACCTTACAAGATTGGAAGTGAGCTAGCAAACTTGAAAGTATTCTTGATTTTATATAACTAGAACTTGTAGAATATATGAAGAACACTTAGAACTTGAAGATAGAACTTGAGAGAGATCAATTAGATGAAGAAAATTGAAGAATGAAAGTGTTTGTAGGTGTTTTTGGTCGTTGGTGTATGGATTAGATATAAAGGATATGTAATTTTGTTTTCATGTAAATAAGTCATGAATGATTACTCATATTTTTGTAATTTTATGAGATATTTCATGCTAGTTGCCAAATGATGGTTCCCACATGTGTTAGGTGACTCACATGGGCTGCTAAGAGCTGATCATTGGAGTGTATATACCAATAGTACATACATCTAAAAGCTGTGTATTGTACGAGTACGAATACGGGTGCATACGAGTAGAATTGTTGATGAAACTGAACGAGGATGTAATTGTAAGCATTTTTGTTAAGTAGAAGTATTTTGATAAGTGTATTGAAGTCTTTCAAAAGTGTATAAATACATATTAAAACACTACATGTATATACATTTTAACTGAGTCGTTAAGTCATCGTTAGTCGTTACATGTAAGTGTTGTTTTGAAACTTTTAGGTTAACGATCTTGTTAAATGTTGTTAACCCAATGTTTATAATATCAAATGAGATTTTAAATTATTATATTATCATGATATTATCATGTATGAATATCTCTTAATATGATATATATACATTAAATGTCTTTACAACGATAATCGTTACATATATGTCTCGTTTAAAAATCATTAAGTTAGTAGTCTTGTTTTTTACATATGTAGTTCATTGTTAATATACTTAATGATATGTTTACTTATCATAGTATCATGTTAACTATATATATATCCATATATATGTCATCATATAGTTTTTACAAGTTTTAACGTTCGTGAATCACCGGTCAACTTGGGTGGTCAATTGTCTATATGAAACATATTTCAATTAATCAAGTCTTAACAAGTTTGATTGCTTAACATATTGGAAACATTTAATCATGTAAATATCAATCTCAATTAATATATATAAACATGGAAAAGTTCGGGTCACTACAGTACCTACCCGTTAAATAAATTTCGTCCCGAAATTTTAAGCTGTTGAAGGTGTTGATGAATCTTCTGGAAATAGATGCGGGTATTTCTTCTTCATCTGATCTTCACGCTCCCATGTGAACTTGGGTCCTCTACGAGCATTCCATCAAACCTTAACAATTGGTATTTTGTTTTGCTTAAGTCTTTTAACCTCACGATCCATTATTTCGACGGGTTCTTCGATGAATTGAAGTTTTTCGTTGATTTGGATTTCATCTAACGGAATAGTGAGATCTTCTTTAGCAAAACATTTCTTCAAATTCGAGACGTGGAAAGTGTTATGTACAGCCGCGAGTTGTTGAGGTAATTCAAGTCGGTAAGCTACTGGTCCAAGGTGCAACTTTAAGGTGCAAGTCGGTACAGCCTCGTTTACCAAATCGAACAACGCCTTTCCAAGGTGCAACTTTAAGCATGACCATCTCTCCAATTTCAAATTCTATATCTTTTCTTTTAATGTCAGCGTAGCTCTTTTGTCGACTTTGGGCGGTTTTCAACCGTTGTTGAATTTGGATGATCTTCTCGGTAGTTTCTTGTATAATCTCCGGACCCGTAATCTGTCTATCCCCCACTTCACTCCAACAAATCGGAGACCTGCACTTTCTACCATAAAGTGCTTCAAACGGCGCCATCTCAATGCTTGAATGGTAGCTGTTGTTGTAGGAAAATTCTGCTAACGGTAGATGTCGATCCCAACTGTTTCTGAAATCAATAACACATGCTCGTAGCATGTCTTCAAGCGTTTATATCGTCCTTTCGCTCTGCCCATCAGTTTGTGGATGATAGGCAGTACTCATGTCTAGACGAGTTCCTAATGCTTGCTGTAATGTCTGCCAGAATCTTGAAATAAATCTGCCATCCCTATCAGAGATAATAGAGATTGGTATTCCATGTCTGGAGATGACTTCCTTCAAATACAGTTTTGCTAACTTCTCCATCTTGTCATCTTCTCTTATTGGTAGGAAGTGTGCGGATTTGGTGAGACGATCAACTATTACCCAAATAGTATCAAAACCACTTGCAGTCCTTGGCAATTTAGTGATGAAATCCATGGTAATGTTTTCCCATTTCCATTCCGGGATTTCGGGTTGTTGAAGTAGACCTGATGGTTTCTGATGCTCAGCTTTGACCTTAGAACACGTCAAACATTCTCCTACGTATTTAGCAACATCGGCTTTCATACCCAGCCACCAAAAATGTTTCTTGAGATCCTTGTACATCTTCCCCGTTCCAGGATGTATTGAGTATCTGGTTTTATGAGCTTCTCTAAGTACCATTTCTCTCATATCTCCAAATTTTGGTACCCAAATCCTTTCAGCCCTATACCGGGTTCCATCTTCCCGAATATTAAGATGCTTCTCCGATCCTTTGGGTATTTCATCCTTTAAATTTCCCTCTTTTAAAACTCCTTGTTGTGCCTCCTTTATTTGAGTAGTAATGTTATTATGAATCATTATATTCATAGATTTTACTCGAATGGGTTCTCTGTCCTTCCTGCTCAAGGCATCGGCTACCACATTTTGACTTCCCCGGGTGGTAACGAATCTCAAAGTCGTAATCATTCAATAATTCAATCCACCTACGCTGCCTCATATTCAGTTGTTTCTGATTAAATATGTGTTGAAGACTTTTGTGGTCGGTATATATAATACTTTTGACCCCATATAAGTAGTGCCTCCAAGTCTTTAATGCAAAAACAACCGCGCCTAATTCCAAATCATGCGTCGTATAATTTTGTTCGTGAATCTTCAATTGTCTAGACGCATAAGCAATCACCTTCGTTCGTTGCATTAATACACAACTGAGACCTTGCTTTGATGCATCACAATAAATCACAAAATCATCATTCCCTTCAGGCAATGACAATATAGGTGCCGTAGTTAGCTTTTTCTTCAATAACTGAAATGCTTTCTCTTGTTCATCATTCCATTCAAATTTCTTCCCTTTATGCGTTAATGCAGTCAAGGGTTTTGCTATTCTGGAAAAGTCTTGGATGAACCTTCTGTAGTAACCAGCTAGTCCTAAAAACTGGCGTATGTGTTTCGGAGTTTTTGGGGTTTCCCACTTTTCAATAGTTTCTATCTTTGCCGGATCCACCTTAATACCTTCTTTGTTCACTATGTGACCGAGGAATTGAACTTCTTCCAACCAAAATGCACACTTTGAAAACTTAGCGTACAATTCTTCCTTCCTCAATACTTCTAACACCTTTCTCAAATGTTCACCGTGTTCTTGGTCATTCTTTGAGTAAATAAGTATGTCATTAATGAAAACAATGACAAACTTGTCAAGGTATGGTCCACACACTCGGTTCATAAGGTCCATGAACACAGCTGGTGCATGAGTTAAACCAAACGGCATTACCATAAACTCGTAATGACCGTAACGTGTTCTGAAAGCAGTCTTTGGAATATCATCTTCTTTCACCCGCATTTGATGATACCCGGAACGTAAGTCAATCTTTGAATAAACAGACGAGCCTTGTAGTTGATCAAATAAGTCGTCGATTCTCGGTAGTGGGTAGCGGTTCTTGATGGTAAGTTTGTTCAACTCTCGGTAGTCGATACACAACCTGAATGTACCATCTTTCTTCTTGACAAACAAAACAGGAGCTCCCCACGGTGATGTGCTTGGTCGAATGAAACCACGCTCTAAAAGTTCTTGTAATTGGCTTTGCAGTTCTTTCATCTCGCTGGGTGCGAGTCTGTAAGGAGCACGAGCTATTGGTGCAGCTCCTGGTACAAGATCTATTTGAAATTCAACGGATCGATGTGGGGGTAATCCCGGTAATTCTTTCGGAAATACATCGGGAAATTCTTTTGCAATGGGAACATCATTGATGCTCTTTTCTTCAGTTTGTACTTTCTCGACGTGTGCTAAAACAGCATAGCAACCTTTTCTTATTAGTTTTTGTGCCTTCAAATTACTAATAAGATGTAGCTTCGTGTTGCCCTTTTCTCCGTACACCATTAAGGGTTTTCCTTTTTCTCGTATAATGTGAATTGAATTTTTGTAACAAACGATCTCTGCTTTCACTTCTTTCAACCAGTCCATACCGATTATCACATCAAAACTCCCTAACTCTACTGGTATCAAATCAATCTTAAATGTTTCGCTAACCAGTTTAATTTCTCGATTCCGACATATATTATCTGCTGAAATTAATTTACCATTTGCTAATTCGAGTAAAAATTTACTATCCAAAGGCGTCAATGGGCAACTTAATTTAGCACAAAAATCTCTACTCATATAGCTTCTATCCGCACCAGAATCAAATAAAACGTAAGCAGATTTATTGTCAATAAGAAACGTACCCGTAACAAGCTCCGGGTCTTCCTGTGCCTCTGCCGCATTAATATTGAAAACTCTTCCGCGGCCTTGTCCATTCGTGTTCTCCTGGTTCGGGCAATTTCTAATAATGTGGCCTGGTTTTCCACATTTATAACAAACTACATTGGCATAGCCTGCTCCGACACTATTTGCTCCGACATTACTCGTTCCGACACCATTTGTTCCTTTCGTTCTATTAACCCCTGGTCCGTAGACCTCACACCTCGCCGCGCTATGACCATTTCTTTTACACTTGTTGCAAAATTTGGTGCAGAACCCCGAGTGATACTTTTCACACCTTTGGCATAGCTGCTTCTGATTGTTGTTGTTGTTGCGGTTATTATTGTTATTGGGATGATTGTTGTAGTTGCTGTTGTTGTTGTTGTTGTTGTGGTTGTTGTTGGGCCGTTTGTTGTAGTTGCGATTGATGTTGCGATTGTTGGGATAATTGTTGCGATTGCTGTTGTTGTTGTATTGGTGATTCTTATCACCATTTTCCTCCCACTTTCTTTTGACTTACTTCACATTGGCCTCTTCAGCAGTCTGTTCTTTAATTCTTTCTTCAATCTGGTTCACTAGTTTGTGAGCCATTCTATATGCCTGTTGTATGGAGGCGGGCTCGTGTGAACTTATATCTTCTTGGATTCTTTCCGGTAATCCTTTCACAAACGCGTCGATCTTCTCTTCCTCATCTTCGAATGCTCCCGGACACAATAGGCACAATTCTGTGAATCGTCTTTCGTACGTGGTAATATCAAATCCTTGGGTTCGTAACCCTCTAAGTTCTGTCTTGAGCTTATTGACCTCGGTTCTGGGACGGTACTTCTCATTCATCAAGTGCTTGAATGCTGACCACGGTAGTGCGTACGCATCATCTTGTCCCACTTGCTCTAGATAGGTATTCCACCATGTTAACGCAGAACTTGTGAAGGTATGCGTAGCGTACTTCACTTTGTCCTCTTCAGTACACTTACTTATGGTAAACACCGATTTGACCTTTTCGGTCCACCGTTTCAATCCGATCGGTCCTTCGGTTCCATCAAATTCCAAAGGTTTGCAGGCAGTGAATTCTTTGTAGGTGCATCCTACACGATTTCCTGTACTGCTAGATCCAAGGTTATTGTTGGTATGTAGCGCAGCCTGTACTGCGGCTATGTTTGAAGCTAGAAAAGTACGGAATTCCTCTTCATTCATATTCACTATGTGTCGAGTAGTCGGTGCCATTTCCTTCAAAATAGTCAAATGGAACAAGCTAATCATACAGAATATTAAGAGTAGTTAATAGTATTTCGTAGCATAATATGAACTCATTTATAAAAGCTTTTTCTTCATATTAGCGTTTTATAAGTTTAAATTCGGGTAGTACCTACCCGTTAAGTTCATACTTAGTAGCTAATATACAATTCAACTACTACAATTCTATATGAAAAACTGATTATAATAATATTTCGCGTTCAAACTTTTACACAATATTTTACAAACTTACAATACCGCTTATTTTACATATAGCATGAAATATAGCACATAATAAATTTGATACAAGATGGTTGTGAAGATAATTCTAGCTAGTACACAAGTCGTTCAGCAAAGGCAATAAAGACACGTAATTCATACGTCCAGAAACAAGTCATGCATTCTGGTTTTACTAGGATTACTTCCCATCCTTGGTCTTGTGGAACATAACCGTTATGGCCGTTGATAAGACAGTGTGTTGTAACGTCGTCAAAGGGACGAGGGTTACGTAATGTCCAACAGCCCCGTAACAATCTAAAAACCTCATTTCTTACCCCAATTACCGACTCCGTCACTTGTGGGAACGTTTTGTTTAATAGTTGTAGCCCGATGTTCTTGTTCTCACTTTGGTGAGAAGCGAACATTACTAATCCGTAAGCATAACATGCTTCTTTATGTTGCATGTTAGCCGCTTTTTCTAAATCACGAAGTCCAATATTCGGATATATTGAGTCAAAATAATTTCTTAACCCATTGCGTAAAATAGCATTTGGGTTCCCCGCAATATATGCGTCAAAGTAAACACATCGTAACTTATGGATTTCCCAATGTGATATCCCCCATCTTTAAACGAAAGCCTTTTATAAACCAAGGCATTCTTGGAACGTTCTTCGAATGTCTTACAAACTAATCTCGCCTTAAATAGTTGTGCCGAAGAATTCTGACCGACTCTAGACAAGATTTCATCAATCATGTCTCCGGATAGGTCTCTTAAAATATTGGGTTGTCTATCCATTTTGTGTTTTTATACTGTAAAATAGACAAGAGTTAGATTCATAAAAAAAATACTTATTAATACAAGCAATTTTTACATATATCATAAAGCATAAGCACACTATATTACTTATATTACACCACACGAATACAACTATCTTATTCCGACTCGCTTGTTTCTTCTTCTTCGGTTTTGGTTCGTTTTGCCAAGTTTCTAGGGATATATGATGTTCCCCTAATACGAGCCTTCGTTATCTACATTGGTTTAGAAAAACCTGGTGGTTTAGAGGTTCCCGGGTCATTGTTACAACTTAAGGACTTCGGGGGTTGACGATACATATAAAGTTCATCGGGGTTGGAATTAGATTTCTCTATTTTTATGCCCTTTCCCTTATTATTTTCTTTTGCCTTTTTAAATTCAGTTGGGGTAATTTCTATAACATCATCGGAATTCTCGTCGGAATCCGATTCATCGGAGAATTGGTAATCCTCCCAATATTTTGCTTCCTTGGCAGAAACACCATTGACCATAATTAACCTTGGTCGGTTGGTTGAGAATTTTCTTTTACTTAACCGTTTTATTATTTCCCCCACCGGTTCTATTTCTTCATCCGGTTCCGATTCTTCTTCCGGTTCCGATTCTTCTTCCAGTTCCGACTCTTCTTCCGGTTCCTCTTCGGGAACTTGTGAATCAGTCCACGAATCATTCCAATTTACATTTGACTCTTCATTATTATTATTTGAGTCAATGGGACTTGTTCTAGAGGTAGACATCTATCACATAATATCAAACGCGTTAAGAGATTAATATATCATATAATAATCACATGTTAAAAATATATAGTTTCCAACAAAATTTGTTAAGCAATCATTTTTCAAGTAAACACGGTCGAAGTCCAGACTCACTAATGCATCCTAACAAACTAGATAAGACACACTAATGCAAAATTCTGGTTCTCTAAGACCAACGCTCTGATACCAACTGAAATGTCCCGTTCTTATTGATTAAAAACGTTCCATATTAATTGATTTCGTTGCGAGGTTTTGACCTCTATATGAGACGTTTTTCAAAGACTGCATTCATTTTAAAACAAACCATAACCTTTATTTCATCAATAAAGGTTTAAAAAGCTTTACGTAGATTATCAAATAATGATAATCTAAAATATCCTGTTTACACACGACCATTACATAATGGTTTACAATACAAATATGTTACAACAAAATAAGTTTCTTGAATGCAGTTTTTACACAATATCATACAAGCATGGACTCCAAATCTCGTCCTTATTTAAGTATGCGATAGCGGAAGCTCTTAATAATCACCTGAGAATAAACATGCTTAAAACGTCAACAAAAATGTTGGTGAGTTATAGGTTTAACCTATATATATCAAATCGTAACAATAGACCACAAGATTTTATATTTCAATACACATCCCGTACATAGAGATAAAAATCATTCATATGGTGAACACATGGTAACCGACATTAACAAGATGCATATATATAAGAATATCCCCATCATTCCGGGACACCCTTCGGATATGATATAAATTTCGAAGTACTAAAGCATCCGGTACTTTGGATGGGGTTTGTTAGGCCCAATAGATCTATCTTTAGGATTCGCGTCAATTAAGGTGTCTGTTCCCTAATTCTTAGATTACCAGACATAATAAAAAGGGGCATATTCGATTTCGATAATTCAACCATAGAATGTAGTTTCACGTACTTGTGTCTATTTTGTAAATCATTTATAAAACCTGCATGTATTCTCATCCCAAAAATATTAGATTTTAAAAGTGGGACTATAACTCACTTTCACAGATTTTTACTTCGTCGGGAAGTAAGACTTGGCCACTGGTTGATTCACGAACCTATAACAATATATACATATATATCAAAGTATGTTCAAAATATATTTACAACACTTTTAATATATTTTGATGTTTTAAGTTTATTAAGTCAGCTGTCCTCGTTAGTAACCTACAACTAGTTTTCCACAGTTAGATATACAGAAATAAATCGATAAATATTATCTTGAATCAATCCACGACCCAGTGTATACATATCTCAGTATTGATCACAACTCAAACTATACATATTTTGGAATCAACCTCAACCCTGTATAGCTAACTCCAACATTCACATATAGAGTGTCTATGGTTGTTCCGAAATATATATAGATGTGTCGACATGATAGGTCGAAACATTGTATACGTGTCTATGGTATCTCAAGATTACATAATATACAATACAAGTTGATTAAGTTATGGTTGGAATATATTTGTTACCAATTTTCACGTAGCTAAAATGAGAAAAATTATCCAATCTTGTTTTACCCATAACTTCTTCATTTTAAATCCGTTTTGAGTGAATAAAATTGCTATGATTTCATATTGAACTCTATTTTATGAATCTAAAAAGAAAAAGTATAGGTTTATAGTCGGAAAAATAAGTTACAAGTTGTTTTTGTAAAGGTAGTCATTTCAGTCGAAAGAACGACGTCTAGATGACCATTTTAGAAAACATACTTCCACTTTGAGTTTAACCATAATTTTTGGATATAGTTTCATGTTCATAATAAAAATCATTTTCTCAGAATAATAACTTTTAAATCAAAGTTTATCATAGTTTTTAATTAACTAACCCAAAAAAGCCCGCGGTGTTACTACGACGGCGTAAATCCGGTTTTACGGTGTTTTTCGTGTTTCCAGGTTTTAAATCATTAAGTTAGCATATCATATAGATATATAACATGTGTTTAGTTGATTTTAAAAGTCAATTTAGAAGGATTAACTTTTGTTTGCGAACAAGTTTAGAATTAACTAAACTATGTTCTAGTGATTACAAGTTTAAACCTTCGAATAAGATAGCTTTATATGTATGAATCGAATGATGTTATGAACATCATTACTACCTTAAGTTCCTTGGATAAACCTACTGGAAAAGAGAAAAATGGATCTAGCTTCAACGGATCCTTGGATGGCTCGAAGTTCTTGAAGCAGAATCATGACACGAAAACAAGTTCAAGTAAGATCATCACTTGAAATAAGATTGTTATAGTTATAGAAATTGAACCAAAGTTTGAATATGATTATTACCTTGTATTAGAATGATAACCTACTGTAAGAAACAAAGATTTCTTGAGGTTGGATGATCACCTTACAAGATTGGAAGTGAGCTAGCTAACTTGAAAGTATTCTTGATTTTATATAACTAGAACTTGTAGAATATATGAAGAACACTTAGAACTTGAAGATAGAACTTGAGAGAGATCAATTAGATGAAGAAAATTGAAGAATTAAAGTGTTTGTAGGTGTTTTTGGTCGTTGGTGTATGGATTAGATATAAAGGATATGTAATTTTGTTTTCATGTAAATAAGTCATGAATGATTACTCATATTTTTGTAATTTTATGAGATATTTCATGCTAGTTGCCAAATGATGGTTCCCACATGTGTTAGGTGACTCACATGGGCTACTAAGAGCTGATCATTAGAGTATATATACTAATAGTACATACATCTAAAAGCTGTGTATTGTACGAGTACGAATACGGGTGCATACGAGTAGAATTGTTGATGAAACTGAACGAGGATGTAATTGTAAGCATTTTTGTTAAGTAGAAGTATTTTGATAAGTGTATTGAAGTCTTTCAAAAGTGTATAAATACATATTAAAACACTACATGTATATACATTTTAACTGAGTCGTTAAGTCATCGTTAGTCGTTACATGTAAGTATTGTTTTGAAACTTTTAGGTTAACGATCTTGTTAAATGTTGTTAACCCAATGTTTATAATATCAAATGAGATTTTAAATTATTATATTATCATGATATTATCATGTATGAATATCTCTTAATATGATATATATACATTAAATGTCTTTACAACGATAATCGTTACATATATGTCTCGTTTAAAAATCATTAAGTTAGTAGTCTTGTTTTTTACATATGTAGTTCATTGTTAATATACTTAATGATATGTTTACTTATCATAGTATCATGTTAAATATATATATATCCATATATATGTCATCATATAGTTTTTACAAGTTTTAACGTTCGTGAATCACCGGTCAACTTGGGTGGTCAATTGTCTATATGAAACATATTTCAATTAATCAAGTCTTAACAAGTTTGATTGCTTAACATGTTGGAAACATTTAATAATGTAAATATCAATCTAAATTAATATATATAAACATGGAAAAGTTCGGGTCACTACAGTTCAAGGGAGGAGGAGTATCACTAAGGCTGATTTCAGGAGGATATTCAGACTTCCTGTTGTGCAGAATGCTCCTGATTTTCCTGCTACTCAGCAGATGATGTCATCTATCTTCGATCTTCGTTATGTTAGAGCCCACAATGTTCCTCCGGCTAAGTTTCAGAAGAAATATCTACACTCAAGGTGGTATGTGATCTTCTCAATCATCAACAGATGCTTGCTGATGACAAGGAGTGGATCCGATAGCCTGACTGTGCCTATGTTGAAGTTGTTCTACTCTTTCATAAGAGTAGAAGCTCCTGACTATGCAGAACTAATATGGGATTTGGTTCAACCTCAAGTTGAAAAACCAAGGGGTTCATACATCCCTTGCGAAAGGTTTTTCTGTATCTTTATCCATGATGCTATAAATGCTTGCAGAAATGCAAATATATTTGTACCAGGTACACATGGATTACAGATGAAACGATTTGGGGAGCTGAAGATGAATACCCCGATGGTATCTGATAATCAATTCACTGCGCTGATTCCAAATTGGCTAGTGAGGCTAGCTGAACCCCAAGATGCTCGAATGCATTCTTATTTTGAGACTGTAGGAATACCTCTTTCGAACCCGGTACAACAAGAACAAGTTAAACCCGCCACGGTTCTAGCCCCAGAGGTTGTAGAGGAACCTGTAGTATAACCACCTGGACCAGCTAATCCACCACTTAGGGTGAACCTTAAATGTTCTAGGGCAGTACACCAAGCTCAACCCGTGAGGATCAGGGAACCTAGTCCAACTAAGATTGAACCAACCCTTTCCACAACACCCGAAGTGAGCAGTGACACCGACACTTCAGCAACATCATCTGAATCGTCTCCCGAACATTCTCCTAAGAGAACTCGATATATACCTGATGAGATGATTCAGACTCCGCCAACCCAACGAGTAACTAGATCTAGGACTTCGACACCTATCGTCCCCCAAGCAGTTACTACAACCGTTGGTGATACGGACCAAGACCTAGAATCAATTAGATCACCCTCACCCATTTCTGTATCACATCCAATAATAACAGTAAGCCCTACACTAAATAAATCGTAAGCTTTGGTAGGCAAGAGATTTAAATGCACGGATGGTAAAAAGACCACTAAGCCCATCCAATCTAAACAGGACTTAATAATAAATCCTACAAAGCAAGGTACTTTGGCATCTAAGGAAGTAAAGTCTTCCTCTGCAGTAAAGTCTGCATTGACTTAATCGATTGAGGCAACTCAATCATTGAAGTCCAGAACGACCGAAGGGGAGCCGAAAAGTCTTGAAAAGGCACCCTGCGTAACAGCTGGAAATCCTCATGTGCCTCAATGTACAACAGGGTCTCGAGGTCCGGCTTATCTTGATGAGGGAGATCTGCCACGTCTCATGGAAAAGAGTCAACATGACAATCCTTCGGGATATTTATCAGACTTCCAGCAGACTGATCCCTTGGTTCATGAAAGTGATCCATTGGATCAAACCACTTCTCTTCTAGATTCTGAATCTCAGGGTCTGGAGGAAGTCTTTAACTGAAAGAGATGTGCCACCTCATGGTATATCAATGATTTCAGGAGTCGGAGATAGTAATATCTCTGCGAGAGCTAAACCGACGGGTAGTTCTGCTACTCTGTCAGAGTCCCATGAGACTAAAGTCATGGAGGCGGATGCTTCGAAAGAAACTTCGCCGGTGACAACTCCGGTTGTTACCCAACCTCCATCAGAAGGGGATATCACGAATCTAACTAGTAGTATGTACAGCCCTACATATAAGAATAATACCGCACAATCATCCTTACCTGCCCTCACGGAAACTCAAACACTTCCATCGACATCGGCTTCATCCGATGCTGCTGCTGATGCTGTTTCCATTGTTACTTTTCCATCATCACCCTCTCATTTACCACATTTCTATGATGCGTTGGAGCAAGAATATTTCAGTCGTATGTTTTCTAGAGTCAATCTTGATGTTCTTCGATGCACTTCGCTTCAACAATTGTTTCGTGCTCGTGTTCGATATCCACTTACTTCCTGCTCTTCTCCTTTGAGTCCTCACCGTGATGATGAACATGACGATTCTGATCCTCAGAATAGCCATGAGGGGGAGATAGGAGTAGATGGAGAATATCTATCGGTGAACATTTCAACCAAGGGTGGTGGTGTGAGGTCTTCATTAGATTCACAAGCTCAACAAGTTCAAATGGAATTAGAAATGGTTTCTACACATGATGAAATTGATGATAAGGAGCCTGAGTAAGTTATAATTCCAATTGTTCATAATTAGGCTGATAGTGGACCAGTAGATGAGGATTTGAACTTAAGTGATTTTTATCTTGAAGAAACGAATGATGATGGGTTTGTCATCTTAAGCAAGTTATCTTCAGTATCTTCAATTCCAGAAGATGTAGAGATTGTAGATGAAGGGAATCCTGATCCAGTAATAGAAAGTGATGATGAAATGGATTCTTCTGATAACGATGAAGACAATCTTTATGTTAATCTAAATGAAGATGATATCTTTGATCATATTGAAGATGATGATGTTCCAAATGATGATGCAACAAATCCTACTAATCATTCATTGAATTCTACACCCTCATCGAGTTCACATCCAACAAATGCTAATGAAAGCTCAGCTTCTGGTACATCTACATCAAGTGAAACAGTAAATTCCAGATTCAAATACAACCATAGAATATTCTTTAAGAATCAGGAACAAAGATTGTTATTGGGAGTTGAACATGATTTTATAACGTTACGAAACACATTCATCGAAGAAAATGCTTACAAGATCTTCCGCATCAATGATACACCAAGGAGTAAAAGGTTTACTTATATAGGTTCACGATTGCTTCCAGCAAGTGAAAGGAATTGGTATGAGTTTATGTGGAGGAAACATATCAACAAAAATGAAGATGATTTGTGGCTTCAAAGAAAATATCGTATTTTAGAAGTGTTGAATATTGCTCGAGTCGGAGTAGAGATAAGTGAAAAGAAAGATGTCATCAGTCAGTTCCACGTTATTAGAAAAGATGAGAAAGAGTACAAGTTCACAGAAGCAGATTTTCATAATCTTGATATGCTTGACATCATTCACATCTACAACTACCTCAGTATCATCACCATTCGAGCTTTTGCTAAGGCTCAAGCTTTGGAAGCTGTGAAAATATATATGATGGAGACAATTGAACTGATGAGACGTGAAGATTTTCAAATAGGTCTAGAAGCAAATAGGAAAAAGATTCGAATAACGTGTCCGAATCAATTTACGGAGGGACTGAAGGATATGAGGATGTTTCAAATGCAATTCGAACCCGAAGGGTTTGTATTTGTAAATTCTCAAAAATAAAAGGTGTTCATTCGTACTGAAGAGCTGAACAAATATTCAGATGGAACACTTAAGGCTGCACTGAAGTATCTTAAAATTCGTCAAAGCAAGGTTGATGACTTTGATACAAAAATAGGTCTTGGAGAGTTTATAAAGAATATCAGAGATCGTTTAAAGCTCTGAATTCGTACAAGACAGTTTGAGATTCTTCGTGGCCAGAGAAAGAGAAGGTATTTCAAGGAAATGGATGAATATCCATTACATGAGGGAGAAAATCAAGTAGAAGTTTCAAAACCATATGGCTCACGATGGAAACTAACATTTGGACCTCTCAAGATTTCACAATAGGATTATATTGTAAAGTTCACATTTAACAGTAAGGGGGAGATTGTTAGGACCACGAAGTTGTATAGTGTTAATGTGAATTAAGCTTAAATGAAGGTTCCTTAGAAGAGGGCTATATAAGGAACCTAAGTAGTCCTAATTAGATAGTCATTGCATTGTAAATGAGTTCTGGAAGCTGTGGAATGTAATTTTACCGATTCTCTCTCATACCGAGTCTCCTTCCTACATACCGAATCTCACTCTATCTTATCATTTCTCTCAATCTCATCATGATCTGACCTATCACTAATGAAAGATCTTGTTTACGTATTTATAGATGTCTAGGAGGGAATGATGACTTGGAATATGTCCCTTTCATGGTTGTAACGAACTTCGTCAATCCCGAGGGGTGACGTGGCACCTGTCCCTTTCGTGAGGAATAACAGATCCTAACGAACTTTCCTACATTCGTGGGCTGACGTGGCATGCAACTTGCTTGCATGCTTACTCCGTCGTTAGGTAATCGTTCCGGGATGAAATGTCTGCTCTGGGACAGTGTACTTTCTCTGGGATAATGGGTTTATCCCGGGATAATATCTTCGTGCCGGGATGGAACGCCGTGATGGTACTGACGGCAAGTTGGTCCCGGTTACGGCATCACGGTGCTCTCAGTCTAGTCGGGAAGGTTTTGCTTTCTACTTTGTTCCAAGTGTTTCTTCACGGTTATGATTATCGCGACTGGCTGTATAACGCCAGTTATGTGTATGTCATCTGGGTTCTTAGTCTTGCCATTTGTCCGGCATGGTAAAATTTTCGTGATGATGTCAGGCGAACGTCGGGAAGAGAAGTTCGTATTCCGGTACGCTCAGTACCGGGTAAGATTTTGGCCGGGATGCTTGCCTATTTTGAGACGGATCATTATGCCAATCATTAAGTCCCCCCAGTTTGATGGTGGTGGCTGGGATGGTTACCGTCGTTAAACTTCCGAGACAAGGTCACGCTTCCTGATTGGATGTGCATTTAATGTTTGTCAGTGTGAAAAGACAGTTTCTGCAAATGCGCCCCCTCTTTTTATGTTTTTTCCTTTTATCGATGCCTTGAAACATTTTCCAAGGGGCAATTGTATACCACTTTCATCATTGCTTCTTGTTTCCTTTGTGGCTATAAATAGCCTTGCTTTTCACCTGAGCTTTTCACTTTTGTACTTTCAATTATTCTACATTTCTGTTCTTCAATACTACTTCACTTTTACAGATTCTCAGCCAACTAAAGTTGCCTTTCGATGTTATGAATAGCCTCTTTGCCTGGTTAATTATAGATGTTGTTGTTGTTGATGCCCGAAGGACGGCGTTGCCGCTATTTGCTGAGTCATGTTACCCACAACATTGGTGAGCTTTTTTCCTTTCTCTGTCTACTCTTCTTGTGGGACCTTCTTATTGCTGTTTTGTTTTGTTTCAGGCTTCGATCTGGATTTAAAGATTTGTTTCGAATCCTTGAATTTTTCCGAACGTATTCCGTCTTTAACTGGGGATAGATTGGCAACAACCGAACGCCAATGGTCATTTGATGTATCTTACGTCATCCGACTGGTTGCTGGGTTGTGGGATCTTCCGGGCTTGAGGGACACGATTCGTTTGCGCTCGAATAACGATGTGTTATGCACATCTCTTGCGAACGAAAGTTATTTCTTGTGCTTCCGGTTGATTTCGAGACTCGAATTATGACCCGTGGGGCCGTCAGACACTTGCCTGTCTTGCGATCTTCCCAATACTAGCCGGGCCTGTTGGTGATTGCTCGTTGAGAGCTTTTAATTTCTTTGAACATATGCGCCCATTTTTACTTCTTCTTGGGAGTGAGCTTTGACAAATCATATACGAGAGTTTCCTTTTGTTTGTATAAGATTTGATGATGTTTTCGTATTGCAACCATAGGTTGTTAGGGTTTGCAACTGCTATACATGTAGCTTTCGTGCTTAGCAGTGAAATAGACTGCGTTTGTCTTTTGTCTTGAAATAAATTTCTATGCAATATATTGGTGACGTATACGCTTGACGGACTGTCTTTACTTTTGTCGTTGTCTGTGCTGACATGCTCTGTTTTGAGAGAATTTTTATAACTGCGGAGTTATCCATGAATTCCCTTGACTTTTCAATTTTGTGCTTTAAAACAAAAGCCTGCCATGATATGTTCATATTTTCCATGGTGCCTGATGGCTCTTGCGAATTTAATCTTTAAGATTTTTCGAGGGTAAATTTGGGCTTACCGGGAGGGGTGGGGTTGTCCGATCGTTCTCCGAGTTTAATGTCAACTATGATGTCCACGGAGATGTCGTTTCTAGGGGGTTTTTTCCCAGATATGTTGGGATTTGTTTCCTCCCTATCTGTCGATAAAAATGTGAGCTGCTTGGGAGTCTATTGCTCGGGATTTATGAGTGACGTTGAAGGCTGCTTTCGGAGAGTCTGATCGTTTGTAGTCTAAGCTTCCATCTTTCTTGAAAAAGATGCATGGTTTCGTCGTCTGTGACGGGGCCACTAGGTTCGTTCTCGTAGTGTCTTGTAGCTATCGGTGCGTTTGCACGAACGCACTATCTCGGATTCGACTTTGTTCTTGATCCAGGGATGGCCAGGAAGGTTAGAGTGGATGCCTTTCAGGAGGCTCGTATGGCACAGATAGCGGTGAATACCTAGCTTAAACATCGTAGGAATTTGTACACCAAGGAGAGTACGACAGTCAACCAGTTTTTAGAATTCAGTTGTATTACATCCGGGGCATGTATCGCGGATGTCAATTTTTGTAACAGTTGTCTCGTTGTAGTTTGTGTACTTCTGGTGAAACTTGTAATGAATCATGTATAGCTAATGAAATTTTTGATTTCAAGTATTTTGCATCGATTTTTCTTGAGTTGAACTAGTTCATATCTTCATATGTATGTCTAGAATACATTTGTGTTAGTTTTGGCATGTACACCGTGCAGTCACGTGTGTTTATGCCATCTACTCATTGGCCGTTTATCAGTATAAACTTGTACCGACGAGGGCTAGACAATCACCTCTTAAGGGGGTACAAAATAACTAGTGTAGGACTTACGTGGATGCCGAAATCCGTCTGCCGCTAACTGGTTATTAATACATGAACATCATTTGTAAATAACGTACTGAACAAGTTATTGCAAACGGTTAAAATTCTTTTATTCATTCCTGAAAATGAAAAACATACATAGCTTCTTTATTGAAAAAGAGACATAAACATCAAGATAGCCGTAAGTTAAAGTGATCAGTTCCATCTAAATTGCAGTGTTGCATCTAGCCACTTTTGTTTCCCTTAGCGGGCGTTCCATCTCGGTTGGAGCTTTCATGACTTTCTGGCCTGGAACGTTTTGATGCCCTACTAAGGTGTTCAATTGTTCCATGGTTATTGATAAATTGTTCTTCCCACTCTGGCCGATAGCCCCAGCCGGCGCTCCCGCTTCTGGTCTTGTAAGAGTTAGTTGGGCTCTTTTTGTTGGAGTATGATGCTGGACGGAAGTAACTTAGCCGTTTAAGCACTGACACACGTTTTTCTTCCAAGATGTGTGGTGTTTTACCCGCTTGTGTTCTTCGTGTGACTTGAGTATTGCCTCTTACCGGGAAAGGCTGTCGGGTCGATTCGATTGTAGCCACACCTTTCCGGGTTGGAAATTTAAGCAAGCCGTGAGCAGTGGAGGTTATGGCGCTAAACTTTGTGAAGAAGTTTCTTCCCAAGATTACGTTCGTGGCGGTCACAGATTTGACCACATAAAAGTCAATGACCTCACTATGGAGGTAGGGCTGTGTGTCTACCGTCACCGTTGCTTTGAGTCTTCCTATGGGTTCTTCAGTAGAGCCCGCAAATCCAGAGATAATGGCGTTGGAGTGCCTCATTTTTCTACCGACATATTTTGGTAGTTGGGAAAGGCAATGGGCGTACAAGACATCAACGTCACTCTCAGCGTCAGTGTACATTTCCTGGATACAAAAGCCGTCTATCAAGCCATCAATCACCACAGGTTCTTCCCGAGCGTATCGTGTCGGTAACCTAGGGAATGTGATTGCCGCGTCTCTCCAGGAGTCGAGCTCCTCTTTTTTGATACTAATCATGCTGATTACAACTTTATCTTTCGCCTTCTCGCGCTTCTTACCGTCTTCCTTCTGCCAACTGAATGTTTTGTTAAGGTCGGCCTTCTTGAACTTCCATCCTGACAACAAGTGATTGAGTTCGCCTGCTTTGATTTTGGCGACGATTACGCGTATCAATGCCTTGCATTCATCGGTGTCATGGCCGTTGTCTTCGTGGAACTCACAATACTTGTCTGACTTTTGACCGTCACGTTTTTTTAGTGGTGCCGGAGGGGTAAAATTTTCCTTTACGGGTTCTGTTAGCAGTATTTCCCTTGGAGTTTTGGATAGGCTGTCGATTAGGGACCCCTTATCATATGGTCTTCGGCTGCTCTTATCATGCCTGTAGCTGTCATGGCTTTTGCCGTGACTGTTGTGGCCTTTGTGATGGCTTTTACTGCGCCTGCTGCTGTCGTGGCGGTGCCTGCTGTCGCTTCTTCTTTCCTCTTCTCTTTTCTTTTCATCCCGGTGATACCCGGCTTGTCTTTCCCTTCCAGAGTGTTGGTACTGCCTCGCTACCGTCGCTGCGTCTGCAAATGTACTCGGGAAGTTCCACCAGAGTTTAGAGACGAGTGACAGGTGTGCATCTTTTTCCAGGCATGTTATGAATCCGGAAATCTTCTGTATTTCCGGGAGTCCTGGTATTTTTTGACATTCCAGCATATACCTTGTAATGAAGCTTTCAATTTTTTCTCCCCGGTACATTGGTATTTCGTGAGCATACAGCTGCGTATATGTGTGTCGGTGGAGGTTCTGATATTGCATGAGGAACTTTACTCGCAAGTCTGCGAAGCATGTGATTCCATTAGGTGATAATTTTGTGAACCATTCCCTGGCAGCCGACTGTAGGATGGTCGGAAAGAGATGGCACGCTACCTCATCGCTCCAATGTTGGGTTTTCATGGCGCCCTCAAAGATTTGCAGGAAATCATCCGGGTCGGTGGTGCCATTGTACACCCCCAAAGTGACCGGTATGACGACGTTAGCAGGGAGTGTACAGCTGGCGATCCGTTCGCAGAGCTTTTGGCTAGTTGCCGACATCTCAACCGGTCGCTTTGCTTTGTTACCAGTGATCAGGGTGAACAGATTCTCAAGTGTGGTCCCCTGGACGGTGGGTTGCGACAGGGAGTGTTTGTATGCCGGTGGTGCAGCCTGCACAAGAAGCTCGGTCAACCATGCATTTGCGGCAGCCTTGGTGACACCCTCGCTTGCCGCACCGATGTTTAACATTGGGCTAGTTTTCAGAATGTCTAGAGTTTGCGATTGTTGCTTTTCTGCTAGACTGTTATCGTTCAGCATGGACTTTAGCTTTTCGATTACTTGTTTCTTGACGTCGGCTGAGATCATTTTGGTGATCATGTTGGTGTCGTAGTAAGAGGATCCGATGCCGCTTAAACCACCAGTTTTAAGAACAAGAGTTCCGAGCTTCAACCTATCTCCACCGAGCGGTGATCCCTCGTGTGTATCCTCATCGTCGTCAGAGATATTCATATCGTCTCCCAACTCGTCACCAGAGTGAATGTGAGCGATTGATTGCTTTTGAGGTTGAGGTGGTTCCACCGGTGGTGAGTTTCCTTTGTTTAGAGGTGGTTGAGCGTCATTGTTTGTTCCTTTCTTGCTTTCAGTTTCACTACCTGGTTTCATTATGTTGTTTGTACCTTTAGGTGGTGCCATTTGATCAAACCAAAATCGTCTGGTATGAATAGATTTCGGGTTTGAGTGCTTGATTTGGTAGAAATAGTAAGTCGAATGTTTTAACTCCAATAATTGTGTGAACCCCGATTTGGAATCTGGATTCCAAGGGCGTAAAACAATCGATTGAATTAGCCTTATTCGATCGGAATCGAATAAGCTAATATCTAAGAGTGAGGATTAATTCTGACGATGATCGGAGCGCCGGCCGGAATTGGTTTAACGACTAGATAACATTAATGAATGTAGTGTTGTCCTAATGAAATATCTTGTTTATGTATTTATAGATGTCTAGGAGTTAATGATGACGTGGCACATGTCCCTTTCATGGTTGTAACGAACTTTGTCAATCCCGAGGGGTGATGTGGCAACTGTCCCTTTCGTGGGGAATAACAGATCCTAACGAACTTTCCTAGATTCATGGGCTGACGTGGCATGCAACTTGCTTGCATGCTTACTCCATCGTTAGGTAATCTTTCCGGGACGAAGTGTCTGCTCCGGGATAGTGCACTTTCTTCGGGACAATGGGTTCATCCCGGGAGAATATCTTCGTGCCGGGATGGAACTTCGTGACGGTACTGACGGCAAGTTGGTCCCAGTTACGGCATCACGGTGCTCTCAGTCTAGCTGGGAAGGTTTTTCTTTCTACTTTGTTCCAAGTGTTTCTTCACGGTTATGATTATCGCGACTGGCTGTATGACGCCAGTTATGTTTATGTCATCCGGGTTCTTGGTCTTGCCATTTATCCGGCATGGCAAAATTTCCGCGATGACGTTAGGCGGACATCGGGAAGAGAAGTCCGTATTCCGGTACGCGCAGTACCGGGTAAGATTTTGGTTGGGATGCTTGCCTATTTTAAGACGGATCATTATACGTATAATTAAGTCCCCCCAGTTTGATGGTGGTATCCGGGACGGTTACCGTCATCAAACTTTCGAGACAAGGCCACGCTTCCTGATTGGATGTGCATTTAATGTTTGTCAGTGTGAAAAGATAGTTTCTGCAAATGTGCCCCCTCTTTTTATGTTTTTTCCTTTTATCGATGTCTTGAAACATTTTCCAAGGGGCAATTGTATACCACTTTCATCATTGATTCTTGTTTCCTTTGTGGCTATAAATAGCCTCACTTTTCACCTGAGCTTTTCACTTTTGTACTTCCAACTATTCTACATTTCTGTTCTTCAATACTACTTCACTTTTACAGATTCTCAGCATTCGAAAGTTGCCTTTCGATGTTATGAATAGCCTCTTTGCCCGGTTAATTATTGATGTTGTTGTTGTTGTTGATGCCCGAAGGACGGCGTTGCCGTTATTTGCTGAGTCATGTTACCCACAACATTGGTGAGCATTTGTGTTTTTCCTTCTCTGTCTTCTCTTCTTGTGCGACTTTCTTATTGCTGTTTTGTTTTGTTTCAGGCTTCGATCTGGATCTGAAGATTTGTTTCGAATCCTTAAATTTTTCCGAACGTATTCTGTCTTTAACTGCGGATAGATTGGCGACAACCGAACGCCAATGGTCGTTCGATGTATCTTATGTCATCCGATTGGTTGCTGGGTTGTTGGATCTTCTGGGCTCGAGGGACACGATTCATTTGCGCTCGGATAACGATGTGCTATACACATCTCTTGCGAACGAAAGTTGTTTCTTATACTTCCGGTTGATTTCGAGACTCGAATTACGACCCGTGGGGCCGTCGGACACTTGCCTGTCTTGCGATCTTCCCAATACCAGCCGGGCCATGTTGGTGATTGCTCGTTGAGAGCTTTTGATTTCTTTCAACATATGCGCCCATTTTTACTTCTTCTTGGGAGTGAGCTTTGACAGATCATATACGAGAGTTTCCTTTTGTTTGTATAAGATTTGATGATGTTTTCATGTTGCAACCATAGGTTGTTAGGGTTTGCAACTGCTATACATATAGCTTTCGTGCTTAGCAGTGAAATAGACTGCGTTTGTCTTTTGTCTTGAAATAAACTTCTATGCAATATATTGGTGACGCATATGCTTAACGGTGAAATGTCCCGTTCTTGATTTCGTTGCGAGGTTTTGACCTCTATATTAGACGTTTTTCAAACACTGCATTCATTTTAAAACAAACCATAACCTTTATTTCATCAATAAAGGTTTAAAAAGCTTTACGTAGATTATCAAATAATGATAATCTAAAATATCCTGTTTACACACGACCATTACATAATGGTTTACAATACAAATATGTTACAACAAAATAAGTTTCTTGAATGCAGTTTTTACACAATATCATACAAGCATGGACTCCAAATCTCATCCTTATTTAAGTATGCGACAGCGGAAGCTCTTAATAATCACCTGAGAATAAACATGCTTAAAACGTCAACAAAAATGTTGGTGAGTTATAGGTTTAACCTATATATATCAAATCATAATAATAGACCACAAGATTTCAATTTCAATACACATCCCATACATAGAGATAAAAATCATTCATATGGCGAACACCTGGTAACCGACATTAACAAGATGCATATATAAGAATATCCCCATCATTCCGGGACACCCTTCGGATATGATATAAATTTCGAAGTACTAAAGCATCCGGTACTTTGGATGGGGTTTGTTAGGCCCAATAGATCTATCTTTAGGATTCGCGTCAATTAGGGTGTCTGTTCCCTAATTCTTAGATTACCAGACTTAATAAAAAGGGGCATATTCGATTTCGATAATTCAACCATAGAATGTAGTTTCACGTACTTGTGTCTATTTTGTAAATCATTTATAAAACCTGCATGTATTCTCATCCCAAAAATATTAGATTTTAAAAGTGGGACTATAACTCACTTTCACAGATTTTTACTTCGTCGGGAAGTAAGACTTGGCCACTGGTTGATTCACGAACCTATAACAATATATACATATATATCAAAGTATGTTCAAAATATATTTACAACACTTTTAATATATTTTGATGTTTTAAGTTTATTAAGTCAGCCGTCCTCGTTAGTAACCTACAACTAGTTGTCCACAGTTAGATGTACAGAAATAAATCGATAAATATTATCTTGAATCAATCCACGACCCAGTGTATACGTATCTCAGTATTGATCACAACTCAAACTATATATATTTTGGAATCAACCTCAACCCTGTATAGCTAACTCCAACATTCACATATAGAGTGTCTATGGTTGTTCCGAAATATATATAGATGTGTCGACATGATAGGTCGAAACATTGTATACGTGTCTATGGTATCTCAAGATTACATAATATACAATACAAGTTGATTAAGTTATGGTTGGAATAGATTTGTTACCAATTTTCACGTAGCTAAAATGAGAAAAATTATCCAATCTTGTTTTACCCATAACTTCTTCATTTTAAATCCGTTTTGAGTGAATAAAATTGCTATGGTTTCATATTGAACTATATTTTATGAATCTAAATAGAAAAAGTATAGGTTTATAGTCGGAAAAATAAGTTACAAGTCATTTTTGTAAAGGTAGTCATTTAAGTCGAAAGAACGACGTCTAGATGACCATTTTAGAAAACATACTTCCACTTTGAGTTTAACCATAATTTTTGGATATAGTTTCATGTTCATAATAAAAATCATTTTCTCAGAATAACAACTTTTAAATCAAAGTTTATCATAGTTTTTAATTAACTAACCCAAAACAGCCCGCAGTGTTACTACGACGGCGTAAATCCGGTTTTACGGTGTTTTTTCATGTTTCCAGGTTTTAAATCATTAAGTTAGCATATCATATAGATATAGAACATGTGTTTAGTTGATTTTAAAAGTCAAGTTAGAAGGATTAACTTTTGTTTGCGAACAAGTTTAGAATTAACTAAACGATGTTCTAGTGATTACAAGTTTAAACCTTCGAATAAGATAGCTTTATATGTATGAATGGAATGATGTTATGAACATCATTACTACCTTAAGATCCTTGGATAAACCTACTGGAAAAGAGAAAAATGGATCTAGCTTCAACGGATCCTTGGATGGCTCGAAGTTCTTGAAGCAGAATCATGACACGAAAACAAGTTCAAGTAAGATCATCACTTGAAATAAGATTGTTATAGTTATAGAAATTGAACCAAAGTTTGAATATGATTATTACCTTGTATTAGAATGATAACCTACTATAAGAAATAAAGATTTCTTGAGGTTGGATGATCACCTTACAAGATTGGAAGTGAGCTAGCAAACTTGAAAGTATTCTTGATTTTATGTAACTAGAACTTGTAGAATTTATGAAGAACACTTAGAACTTGAAGATAGAACTTGAGAGAGATTAATTAGATGAAGAAAATTGAAGAATGAAAGTGTTTGTAGGTGTTTTTGGTCGTTAGTGTATGGATTAGATATAAAGGATATGTAATTTTGTTTTCATGTAAATAAGTCATGAATGATTACTCATATTTTTGTAATTTTATGAGATATTTCATGCTAGTTGCCATATGATGATTCCCACATGTGTTAGGTGACTCACATGGGCTGCTAAGAGCTGATCATTGGAGTGTATATACCAATAGTACATACATCTAAAAGCTGTGTATTGTACGAGTACGAATACAGGTGCATACGAGTAGAATTGTTGATGAAACTGAACGAGGATGTAATTGTAAGAATTTTTGTTAAGTAGAAGTATTTTGATAAGTGTATTGAAGTCTTTCAAAAGTGTATAAATACATATTAAAACACTACATGTATATACATTTTAACTGAGTCGTTAAGTCATCGTTAGTCGTTACATGTAAGTGTTGTTTTGAACCTTTAGGTTAACGATCTTGTTAAATGTTGTTAACCCAATGTTTATAATATCAAATGAGATTTTAAATTATTATATTATCATGATATTATCATGTATGAATATTTCTTAATATGATATATATACATTAAATGTCTTTACAACGATAATCGCTACATATATGTCTCGTTTAAAAATCATTAAGTTAGTAGTCTTGTTTTTACATATGTAGTTCATTGTTAATATACTTAATGATATGTTTACTTATCATAGTATCATGTTAACTATATATATATATCCATATATATGTCATCATATAGTTTTTACAAGTTTTAACGTTCGTGAATCACCGGTCAACTTGGGTGGTCAATTGTCTATATGAAACATATTTCAATTAATCAAGTCTTAACAAGTTGGATTGCTTAACATGTTGGAAACATTTAATCATGTAAATATCAATCTCAATTAATATATATAAACATGGAAAAGTTCGGGTCACTACAGTACCTACCCGTTAAATAAATTTCGTCCCGAAATTTTAAGCTGTTGAAGGTGTCGACGAATCTTCTGTAAATAGATGCGGGTATTTCTTCTTCATCTGATCTTCACGCTCCCAGGTGAACTCGGGTCCTCTACGAGCATTCCATCGAACCTTAACAATTGGTATCTTGTTTTGCTTAAGTCTTTTAACCTCACGATCCATTATTTCGACGAGTTCTTCGATGAATTGAAGTTTTTCGTTGATTTGGATTTCATCTAACGGAATAGTGAGATCTTCTTTAGCAAAACATTTCTTCAAGTTCGAGATGTGGAAAGTGTTATGTACAGCCGCGAGTTGTTGAGGTAACTCAAGTCGGTAAGCTACTGGTCCGACACGATCAATAATCTTGAATGGTCCAATATACCTTGGATTTAATTTCCCTCGTTTACCAAATCGAACAACGCCTTTCCAAGGTGCAACTTTAAGCATGACCATCTCTCCAATTTCAAATTCTATATCTTTTCTTCTAATATTAGCGTAGCTCTTTTGTCGACTTTGGGCGGTTTTCAACCGTTGTTGAATTTGGATGATCTTCTCGGTAGTTTCTTGTATAATCTCCGGACCCGTAATCTGTCTATCCCCCACTTCACTCCAACAAATCGGAGACCTGCACTTTCTACCATAAAGTGCTTCAAACGGCGCCATCTCAATGCTTGAATGGTAGCTGTTGTTCTAGGAAAATTCTGCTAACGGTAGATGTCGATCCCAACTGTTTCCGAAATCAATAACACATGCTCGTAGCATGTCTTCAAGCGTTTGTATCGTCCTTTAGCTCTGCCCATCAGTTTGTGGATGATAGGCAGTACTCATGTCTAGACGAGTTCCTAATGCTTGCTGTAATGTGTGCCAGAATCTTGAAATAAATCTGCCATCCCTATCAGAGATAATAGAGATTGGTATTCCATGTCTGGAGACGACTTCCTTCAAATACAGTCATGCTAACTTCTCCATCTTGTCATCTTCTCTTATTGGCAGGAAGTGTGCTGATTTGGTGAGATGATCAACTATTACCTAAATAGTATCAAAACCACTTGCAGTCTTTGGCAATTTAGTGATGAAATCCATGGTAATGTTTTCCCATTTCTATTCCGGGATTTCGGGTTGTTGAAGTAGACCTGATGGTTTCTGATGCTCAGCTTTGACCTTAGAACACGTCAAACATTCTCCTACGTATTTAGCAACATCGGCTTTCATACCCGGCCACCAAAAATGTTTCTTGAGATCCTTGTACATCTTCCCCGTTCCAGGATGTATTGAGTATCTGGTTTTATGAGCTTCTCTAAGTACCATTTCTCTCATATCTCCAAATTTTGGTACCCAAATCCTTTCAGCCCTATACCGGGTTCCGTCTTCCCGAATATTAAGATGCTTCTCCGATCCTTTGGGTATTTCATCCTTTAAATTTCCCTCTTTTAAAACTCCTTGTTGCGCCTCCTTTATTTGAGTAGTAAGGTTATTATGAATTATTATATTCATAGATTTTACTCGAATGAGTTCTCTGTCCTTCCTGCTCAAGGCATCGGCTACCACATTTGCCTTCCCCGGGTGGTAACGAATCTCAAAGTTGTAACCATTCAATAATTCAATCCACCTACGCTGCCTCATATTCAGTTGTTTCTGATTAAATATGTGTTGAAGACTTTTGTGGTCGGTATATATAATACTTTTGACCCCATATAAGTAGTGCCTCCAAGTCTTTAATGCAAAAACAACCGCGCCTAATTCCAAATCATGCGTCGTATAATTTTGTTCGTGAATCTTCAATTGTCTAGACGCATAAGCAATCACCTTCGTTTGTTGCATTAAAACACAAGCGAGACCTTGCTTTGATGCGTCACAATAAATCACAAAATCATCATTCCCTTCAGGCAATGACAATATAGGTGCCGTAGTTAGCTTTTTCTTCAATAACTGAAACGCTTTCTCTTGTTCATCATTCCATTCAAATTTCTTCCCTTTATGCGTTAATGCAGTCAAGGGTTTTGCTATTCTGGAAAAGTCTTGGATGAACCTTCTGTAGTAACCAGCTAGTCCTAAAAACTGGCGTATGTGTTTCGGAGTTTTCGGGGTTTCCCACTTTTCAACAGTTTCTATCTTTGCCGGATCCACCTAAATACCTTCTTTGTTAACTATGTGACCGAGGAATTGAACTTCTTCCAACCAAAATGCACACTTTGAAAACTTAGCTTACAATTCTTCCTTCCTCAATACTTCTAACACCTTTCTCAAATGTTCACCGTGTTCTTGGTCATTCTTTGAGTAAATAAGTATGTCATCAATGAAAACAATGACAAACTTATCAAGGTATGGTCCACACACTCGGTTTATAAGGTCCATGAACACAGCTGGTGCATTAGTTAAACCAAACAGCATGATCATAAACTCGTAATGACCGTAACGTGTTCTGAAAGCAGTCTTTGGAATATCATCTTCTTTCACCCGCATTTGATGATACCCGGAACGTAAGTCAATCTTTGAATAAACAGACGAGCCTTGTAGTTGATCAAATAAGTCGTCGATTCTCGGTAGTGGGTAGCGGTTCTTGATGGTAAGTTTGTTCAACTCTCGGTAGTCGATACACAACCTGAATGTACCATCTTTCTTCTTGACAAACAAAACAGGAGCTCCCCACGGTGATGTGCTTGGTCGAATGAAACCACGCTCTAAAAGTTCTTGTAATTGGCTTTGTAGTTCTTTCATCTCGCTGGGTCCGAGTCTGTAAGGAGCACGAGCTATTGGTGCAGCTCCTGGTACAAGATCTATTTGAAATTCAACGGATCGATGTGGGGGTAATCCCGGTATTCCTTTCGGAAATACATCGGGAAATTCTTTTGTAATGGGAACATCATTGATGCTCTTTTCTTCAGTTTGTACTTTCTCGACGTGTGCTAGAACAGCATAGCAACCTTTTCTTATTAGTTTTTGTGCCTTCAAATTACTAATAAGATGTAGCTTCGTGTTGCCCTTTTCTCCGTACACCATTAAGGGTTTTCCTTTTTCTCGTATAATACGAATTGCATTTTTGTAACAAACGATCTCTGCTTTCACTTCTTTTAACCAGTCCATACCGATTATCACATCAAAACTCCCTAACTCTACTGGTATCAAATCAATCTTAAATGTTCCGCTAACCAGTTTAATTTCTCGATTCCGACATATATTATCTGCTGAAATTAATTTACCATTTGCTAATTCGAGTAAAAATTTACTATCCAAAGGCGTCAATGGACAACTTAATTTAGCACAAAAATCTCTACTCATATAGCTTCTATCCGCACCCGAATCAAATAAAACGTAAGCAGATTTATTGTCAATAAGAAACGTACTCGTAAAAAGCTCCGGGTCTTCCTGTGCCTCTGCCGCATTAATATTGAAAACTCTTCCGCGGCCTTGTCCATTCGTGTTCTCCTGGTTCGGGCAATTTCTAATAATGTGGCCTGGTTTTCCACATTTATAACAAACTACATTGGCATAACTTGCTCCGACACTACTTGCTCCGCCATTACTCGTTCCGACACCATTTGTTCCTTTCGTTCTATTAAGCCCTGGTCCGTAGACCTCACACTTCGCCGCGCTATGACCATTTCTTTTACACTTGTTGCAAAATTTGGTGCAGAACCCCGAGTGATACTTTTCACACCTTTGGCATAGCTGCTTCTGATTGTTGTTGTTGTTGCGGTTATTATTGTTATTGGGATGATTGTTGTAGTTGCGGTTGTTGTTATTGTTGTTGGGCCGTTTGCTGTAGTTGCGATTGATGTTGCGATTGTTGTGATAATTGTTGCGATTATTGTTGTAATTACTGTTGTTGTTGTATTGGCGATTCTTATCACCGTTTTCCTCCCACTTTCTTTTGACTTGCTTCACATTGGCCTCTTCAGCAATGTGTTCTTTAATTCTTTCTTCAATCTGGTTCACTAGTTTGTGAGCCATTCTACATGCCTGTTGTATGGAGGTGGGCTCGTGTGAACTTATATCTTCTTGGATTCTTTCCGGTAATCCTTTCATAAACGCGTCGATCTTCTCTTCCTCATCTCCGAATGCTCCCGGACACAATAGGCACAATTCTGTGAATCGTCTTTCGTACGTGGTAATATCAAATCCTTGGGTTCGTAACCCTCTAAGTTCTGTCTTGAGCTTATTGACCTCGGTTCTGGGACGGTACTTCTCGTTCATCAAGTGCTTGAATGCTGACCATGGTAGTGCGTACGCATCGTCTTGTCCCACTTGCTCTAGATAGGTATTCCACCATGTTAACGCAGAACCTATGAAGGTATGCGTAACGTACTTCACTTTGTCCTCTTCAGTACACTTACTTATGGCAAACACTGATTCGACCTTCTCGGTCCACCGTTTCAATCTGATCGGTCCTTCAGTTCCATCAAATTCCAAAGGTTTGCAGGCAGTGAATTCTTTGTAGGTGCATCCTACACGATTTCCTGTACTGCTAGATCCAAGATTATTGTTGGTATGTAGCGCAGCCTGTACTGCGGCTATGTTTGAAGCTAGAAAAGTACGGAATTCCTCTTCATTCATATTCACGGTGTGTCGAGTAGTCGGTGCCATTTCCTTCAAAATAGTCAAATGGAACAAGTTAATCATACAGAATATTAAGAGTAGTTAATAGTATTTCGTAGCATAATATGAACTCATTTATAAAAGCTTTTTCTTCATATTAGCGTTTTATAAGTTTAAATTCGGGTAGTACCTACCCGTTAAGTTCATACTTAGTAGCTAATATACAATTCAACTACTACAATTCTATATGAAAAACTGATTATAATAATATTTCGCGTTCAAACTTTTACACAATATTTTACAAACTTACAATACCGCTTATTTTACATATAGCATGAAATATAGCACACAATAAATTTGATACAAGATGGTTGTGAAGATAATTCTAGCTAGTACACAAGTTGTTCAGCAAAGGCAATAAAGACACGTAATTCATACGTCCAGAAACAAGTCATGCATTCTGGTTTTACTAGGATTACTTCCCATCCTTGGTCTTGTGGAACATAACTGTTATGGCCGTTGATAAGACAGCGTGTTGTAACGTCGTCAAAGGGACGAGGGTTACGTAATGTCTAAAAGTCCCGTAACAATCTAAAAACCTCATTTCTTACCCCAATTACCGACTCCGTCACTTGTGGGAACGTTTTGTTTAATAGTTGTAGCCTGATGTTCTTGTTCTCACTTTGGTGAGAAGCGAACATTACTAATCCGTAAGCATAACATGCTTCTTTATGTTGCATGTTAGCCGCTTTTTCTAAATCACGAAGTCCAATATTCGGATATATTGAGTCAAAATAATTTCTTAACCCATTGCGTAAAATAGCATTTGGGTTCCCCGCAATATATGCGTCAAAGTAAACACATCGTAACTTATGGATTTCCCAATGTGATATCCCCCATCTTTCGAACGAAAGCCTTTTATAAACCAAGGCATTCTTGGAACGTTCTTCGAATGTCTTACAAACTGATCTCGCCTTAAATAGTTGTGCCGAAAAATTCTGACCGACTCTAGACAAGATTTCATCAATCATGTCTCTGGGTAGGTCTCTTAAAATATTGGGTTGTCTATCCATTTTGTGTTTTTATACTGTAAAATAGACAAGAGTTAGATTCATAAAAAAAAATACTTATTAATACAAGCAATTTTTACATATATCTTAAAGCATAAGCACACTATATTACATATATTACACCACACGAATACAACTATCTTATTCCGACTCGCTTGTTTCTTCTTCTTCGGTTTTGGTTCGTTTGGCCAAGTTTCTAGGGATATATGATGTTCCCCTAATACGAGCCGTCGTTTTCCACATTGGTTTAGAAAAACCTGGTGGTTTAGAGGTTCCCGGGTCATTGTTACAACTTAAGGACTTCGGGGGTTGACGATACATATAAAGTTCATCGGGGTTGGAATTAGATTTCTCTATTTTTATGCCCTTTCCCTTATTATTTTCTTTTGCTTTTTTAAATTCAGTTGGGGTAATTTCTATAAAATCATCGGAATTCTCGTCGGAATCCGATTCATCGGAGAATTGGTAATCCTCCCAATATTTTGCTTCCATGGCGGAAATACCATTGACCATAATTAACCTTGGTCGGTTGGTTGAGGATTTTCTTTTACTTAACCGTTTTATTATTTCCCCCACCGGTTCTATTTCTTCATCCGGTTCCGATTCTTCTTTCGGTTTCGATTCTTCTTCCGGTTCCGACTCTTCTTCCGGTTCCTCTTCGGGAACTTGTGAATCAGTCCACGAATCATTCCAATTTACATTTGACTCTTCATTATTATTAGGTGAGTCAATGGGACTTGTTCTAGAGGTAGACATCTATCACATAATATCAAACGCGTTAAGAGATTAATATATCACATAATATTCACATGTTAAAAATATATAGTTTCCAACAAAATTTGTTAAGCAATCATTTTTCAAGTAAACACGGTCGAAGTCCAGACTCACTAATGCATCCTAACAAACTCGATAAGACACACTAATGCAAAATTCTGGTTCTCTAAGACCAACGCTCGAATACCAACTGAAATGTCCCATTCTTATTGATTAAAAACGTTCCATATTAATTGATTTCGTTGCGAGGTTTTGACCTCTATATGAGACGTTTTTCAAAGACTGCATTCATTTTAAAACAAACCATAACCTTTATTTCATCAATAAAGGTTTAAAAAGCTTTACGTAGATTATCAAATAATGATAATCTAAAATATCCTGTTTACACACGACCATTACATAATGGTTTACAATACAAATATGTTACAACAAAATAAGTTTCTTGAATGCAGTTTTTACACAATATCATACAAGCATGGACTCCAAATCTCGTCCTTATTTAAGTATGCGACAGCGGAAGCTCTTAATAATCACCTGAGAATAAACATGCTTAAAACGTCAACAAAAATGTTGGTGAGTTATAGGTTTAACCTATATATATATCAAATCATAATAATAGACCACAAGATTTCATATTTCAATACACATCCCATACATAGAGATAAAAATCATTCATATGGCGAACACCTGGTAACCGACATTAACAAGATGCATATATAAGAATATCCCCATCATTCCGAGACACCCTTCGGATATGATATAAATTTCGAAGTACTAAAGCATCCGGTACTTTGGATGGGGTTTGTTAGGCCCAATAGATCTATCTTTAGGATTCGCGTCAATTAGGGTGTCTGTTCCCTAATTCTTAGATTACCAGACTTAATAAAAAGGGGCATATTCGATTTCGATAATTCAACCATAGAATGTAGTTTCATGTACTTGTATCTATTTTGTAAATTATTTATAAAACCTGCATGTATTCTCATCCCAAAAATATTAGATTTTAAAAGTGGGACTATAACTCACTTTCACAGATTTTTACTTCGTCGGGAAGTAAGACTTGCCACTGGTTGATTCACGAACCTATAACAATATATACATATATATCAAAGTATGTTCAAAATATATTTACAACACTTTTAATATATTTTGATGTTTTAAGTTTATTAAGTCAGCTGTCCTCGTTAGTAACCTACAACTAGTTGTCCACAGTTAGATCTACAGAAATAAATCGATAAATATTATCTTGAATCAATCCACGACCCAGTGTATACGTATCTCAGTATTGATCACAACTCAAACTATATATATTTTGGAATCAACCTCAACCCTGTATAGCTAACTCCAACATTCACATATAGATTGTCTATGGTTGTTCCGAAATATATATAGATGTGTCGACATGATAGGTCGAAACATTGTATACGTGTCTATGGTAGCTCAAGATTACATAATATACAATACAAGTTGATTAAGTTATGGTTGGAATAGATTTGTTACCCATTTTCACGTAGCTAAAATGAGAAAAATTATCCAATCTTGTTTTACCCATAACTTCTTCATTTTAAATCCGTTTTGAGTGAATAAAATTGCTATGGTTTCATATTGAACTCTATTTTATGAATCTAAACATAAAAAGTATAGGTTTATAGTCAGAAAAATAAGTTACAAGTCGTTTTTGTAAAGGTAGTCATTTCAGTCGAAAGAACGACGTCTAGATGACCATTTTAGAAAACATACTTCCACTTTGAGTTTAACCATAATTTTTGGATATAGTTTCATGTTCATAATAAAAATCATTTTCTCAGAATAACAACTTTTAAATCAGAGTTTATCATAGTTTTTAATTAACAAATCCAAAACAGCCCGCGGTGTTACTACGACGGCGTAAATCCGGTTTTACGGTGTTTTTTCGTGTTTCCAGGTTTTAAATCATTAAGTTAGCATATCATATAGATATAGAACATGTGTTTAGTTGATTTTAAAAGTCAAGTTAGAAGGATTAACTTTTGTTTGCGAACAAGTTTAGAATTAACTAAACTATGTTCTAGTGATTACAAGTTTAAATCTTCGAATAAGATAGCTTTATATGTATGAATCGAATGATGTTATGAACATCATTACTACCTTAAGATCCTTGGATAAACCTACTGAAAAAGAGAAAAATGGATCTAGCTTCAACGGATCCTTGGATGGCTCGAAGTTCTTGTAGCAGAATCATGACACGAAAACAAGTTCAAGTAAGATCATCACTTGAAATAAGATTGTTATAGTTATAGAAATTGAACCAAAGTTTGAATATGATTATTACCTTGTATTAGAATGATAACCTAATATAAGAAACAAAGATTTCTTGAGGTTGGATGATCACCTTACAAGATTGGAAGTGAGCTAGCAAACTTGAAAGTATTCTTGATTTTATGTAACTAGAACTTGTAGAATTTATGAAGAACACTTAGAACTTGAAGATAGAACTTGAGAGAGATTAATTAGATGAAAAAAATTGAAGAATGAAAGTGTTTTTAGGTGTTTTTGGTCGTTGGTGTATGGATTAGTTATAAAGGATATGTAATTTTGTTTTCATGTAAATAAGTCATGAATGATTACTCATATTTTTGTAATTTTATGAGATATTTCATGCTAGTTTCCAAATTATGGTTCCCACATGTGTTAGGTGACTCACATAGGCTGCTAAGATCTGATCATTGGAGTGTATATACCAATAGTACATACATCTAAAAGCTGTGTATTGTACGAGTACGAATACGGGTGCATACAAGTAGAATTGTTGATGAAACTAAACGAGGATGTAATTGTAAGAATTTTTGTTAAGTAGAAGTATTTTGATAAGTGTATTGAAGTCTTTAAAAAGTGTATAAATACATATCAAAACACTACATGTATATACATTTTAACTGAGTCGTTAAGTCATCGTTAGTCGTTACATGTAAGTGTTGTTTTGAACCTTTAGGTTAACGATCTTGTTAAATGTTGTTAACCCAATGTTTATAATATCAAATGAGATTTTAAATTATTATATTATCATGATATTATCATGTATGAATATTTCTTAATATGATATATATACATTAAATGTCTTTACAACGATAATCGTTACATATATGTCTCGTTTAAAAATCATTAAGTTAGTAGTCTTGTTTTTACATATGTAGTTCATTGTTAATATACTTAATGATATGTTTACTTATCATAGTATCATGTTAACTATATATATATCCATATATATGTCATCATATAGTTTTTACAAGTTTTAACGTTCGTGAATCACCGGTCAACTTGGGTGGTCAATTGTCTATATGAAACATATTTCAATTAATCAAGTCTTAACAAGTTTGATTGCTTAACAGGTTGGAAACATTTAATCATGTAAATATCAATCTCAATTAATATATATAAACATGGAAAAGTTCGGGTCACTACAAACGGACTGTCTTTACTTTTGTCGTTGTTTGTGCTGACATGCTCTGTTTTGAGAGAATTTTTGTAACTACAGAGTTATCCTTGAATTCCCTTGACTTTTCACTTTTGTGCTTTAAAACAAAAGCCTGCCGTGATATGTTCATATTTTCCATGGTGCCTGATGGCTCTTGCGAATTTGATCTTTAAGATTTTTCGAGGGAAAATTTGGGCTTACCGGGAGGGGTGGGGTTGTCCAATCGTTCTTCAAGTTTAATGTCAACTATGATGTCCACGGAGATGTCATTTCTAGGGGGTTTTTTCCCGGATACGTTGGGATTTGTTTCCGCCCTATATGTCGATAAAAATGTGAGCTGCTTGGGTCTGAGCTCTCGCAGCTTTTGCCCCTTTTTCTTGTCAATTTTAATTAGGGAAAGCAGAATGTCATGACCCGGGAGTCTATTGCTCGGGATTTTTGAGTGACGTTGAAGGCTGCTTTCAGAGAGTCTGACCGTTTGTAGTCTAAGCTTCCATCTTTCTTGAAAAAGATGCATGGTTTCGTCATCTGTGACAGGGCCACTGGGTTCGTTCTCGTAGTGCCTTGTAGATATCAGTGCGTTTGTACGAATGAACTATCTTGGATTCGACTTTGTTCTTAATCCAGGGATGGCCAGGAAGGTCAGAGTGGATGCCTTTCAGGAGGCTCGTATGGCACAGATAGCGGTGAATACCTGGTTTAAACATCGTAGGAATTTATACACCAAGGAGAGTACGACCGTCAACCAGTTTTTAGAATTTAGTTGTATTACATCCGGGGCATGTATCGCGAATGTTAATTTTTGTAACAGTTGTCTCGTTTTAGTTTGTGTACTTTTGGTGAAACTTATAATGAATCATGTATAGCTAATGAAATTTTTGATTTCAAGTATTTTGCATCGATTTTTCTTGAGTTGAACTAGTTCATATCTTCATATGTATGTCTATAATACATTTTTGTTAGTTTTGGCGTGTACACCGTGCAGTCACGCGTGTTTATGCCATCTACTCATTGGCCATTTATCAGTATAAACTCATACCGACGAGGTCTTTACAATCACCTCTTAAGGGGGTATAAAATAACTAGTGTGGGACTTACGTGGATGCCGGAATCCGTCTGCCGCTAACTGGTTATTAATACATGAACATCGTTTGTAAATAACGTACTGAACAAGTTATTGTAAACGGTAAAATGCTTTTATTCATTCCTGAAAATGAAAAACATACGTAGATTCTTTATTGAAAAAGAGACATAAACATCAAGATAGCCGTAAGTTGAAGTGATCATTTTCAGTAACGGTATCCATCTAAATTGCAATGTAGCATCTAGCCACTTTTGTTTCCCTTAGCGGGCGTTCCATATCGGTTGGAGCTTTCACGACTTTCTGGCCTAGAACATTTTGATGTCCAACTAAGGTGTTCAGTTTTTCTATGGTTATTGATAAATTGTTCTTCCCACTCCGGCCTTCCTGTCTTGTAAGAGTTAGTTGGGCTCTTTTTGTTGGAGTATGATGCTGGACGGAAGTAACTTAGCCGTTTAAGCATTGACACACGTTTTTCTTCCAAGATGTGTGGTGTTTTACCCGCTTGTGTTCTTCGTGTGACTTGAGTATTGCCTCTTACCGGGAAAGGCTGTCGGGTCGATTCGACTGTAGCTACACCTTTCCGGGTTGGAAATTTAAGCAAGCCGTTAGCAGTGGAGGTTATGGCGCTAAACTTTCTGAAGAAGTTTCTTCCCAAGATTACGTTCGTGGCAGTCACAGATTTGACCACATAAAAGTCAATGACCTCACTACGGAGGTAGGGCTGTGTGCCTACCGTCACCGTTGCTTTGAGTCTTCCTATGGGTTCTTCAGTAGAGCCCGCAAATCCAGAGATAATGGCGTTGGAGTGCCTCATTTTTCTAAGGGCGTAAAACAATCAATTGAATTAGCCTTATTCGATCGGAATCCAATAAGCTAATATCTAAGAGTGAGGATTAATTCCGACGATGGTCGGAGCACCGGCCGAAATTGGTTTAACGACTAGAGTGATGTTACCGCAATTGATTTGGGCAGAGTAACGTTAATGCATATAGTGTTGTCCTAATGAAAGATCTTGTTTACATATTTATAGATGTCTAGGAGGGAGTGATGACTGTAACATCCCGAATTTTTCTGTTTACTTTCCGTCTATTTATTGTAAAGTCCGTTATATAGTTATAACATCTTCCATTAATACGCGCTTTAAAATATTTCGTTTAGGTAATTCATGCACCCGCTTTTAAACTTGAGGGACTAAACTTGCTAAGAGACCAAAGATTTGACTAGGTCAACTAGTCAAACCTTTCTCCTCCACTCACTCATTCACCTCCCTTTTTCATCTTTGATACTTCCATTTTCTCTCAACTCACTCAATATAAATTATCATCTAAATTCGATATAGCAAGTGTTCTTCAAAACAAATTACATATTTGGAATCCTTGCAACTTCTTCTTCGATTCCATACCAACTTCATCTCGTTTGGGTAACTTTCTAAAAACACTAGATTCTTTGTTCTTGATGTTTTTAACTTATGAAAGTGTTAATTAGTGTCTATGGCTCAAGTCTAACATGAATATGTGATTTATATGCTCGATCTTTTTATTTTAAGTAACTAGCATGAACTTGAAATTTGATGTGTTTGATCTTGTGATTTGGTTGCTTAAATGTTGTTAGATGTTAAAAGTGCATGTATTAAATGTGTTACTAGCATCACTAGCTTCAATTTGGTGTGTAGGTTGACATGGAAAAGCTTCATAAACATAATTGTTAAGTTTATGATTTTGAGTTAGGGTTTGATAGAAGTAAAATGAACTTTTGATGCATTGAATGCTTTGCAATGTTATTTGTAAGTGTCTAGTTGTATTGTATGCATAATTACCTACGAAACTGCCTATCATATGTGTGCATATAATTCCCGAATCATCAATATGCATTTATGAACTTGAAGCATTTATGATGAGTATTAATTGATCATTCAATTTGGAAATTTGATTATTGCAAATGATGAATTTGATTGATGAAACGTGTTTAGTTGTATTCCTCTTCAAATTACCCTTCCAACGATATAAGATACGTGTATTGAATGTTTATGTTTCGTAATTTGTGTTTGAATGAAATTTGGTTTTGGGGCTTAGACATTTGAAATAGACCAGGCACCAGCTCACGCTTAATGTCGCGGCACGGCCCTCATATGTCGCGGCACGGCAATGGCCGTGTTCAGGGACTGATCAACTTTACAAATTTACGAAAAATTCTAACTATGCTACGCACCTCCGATTAACATGTAACTTGTTCTAACATGCTTATATATGAGTAATTAGCTCAGAAAAATAGTTCGAGACCCGACCCGAACGTGTTGACTTTTTCGTTGACTTTGACTTGACCAAAGTTGACTTTTATTCAAACGTAACCGATGTTTTGTTTAAACCATTCTAGTCTTCTTGTATACTTGATTCTTGCATGAAACTTGACAACTTGATTCGCATGCTATATAATCGAGTCGTAATGAGCCATATGACTAATTGAACAACTTTGACCGACTTCATGTTTACCAATATTGATACAACCTATTATTTAGGTCGAGACTAGCATTCTTTCTTGCACACGTTTAATTGTGAAGTACATTTACATTCGTGCACTCAAGGTGAGATCATAGTCCCACTTTTACTCTTTAAAACTTACATTTGGGATGAGAAAACATAAACGTTTCGTTTTACAAAGTGAACACAAGTACGGAAACAAACATTCTATGTACGAGTTAGAACAAAAATCCTCAATTCGATTATCATTAGTTACACTTGCCGGGTGTAAGCGAGAACTTATGTTGTATGGCCATATGGGTTTGACAAACCCTCATTCAGACGGTTCGCTACTGTTATGCGGATGAAATATATTTTCGAGAATAAGTGTATGTTCTAACACTATGTGATGGGGTAACGTTAGTTAAGCCTTGATAATTGGGTGCTCGTGATAACCATTTTTAGAATGATCATACTATTACTCCAACGATATAAATCTTGTGGTTCAACTTACTTACTTACGTACTCACTTACTAAACCTATTATTTCACCAACGTTTTTCGTTGACAGTTTTCTATATGTTTTCTCAGGTCCTTGAACGCTAAGTGATACATGCTTCCTCACTCTATTTTTGTTACTTGCTTGGATGTCGAGGATACATGCATATTTGGAGCGTCTTTTGACTTACTTTTAAAATCGTGTTGAATAGGTTTCATTTGTACATTAAACGTTGTAATGTAACTAGTTGTTGAACTACTTTGTAACTCTTGAAACATCCTTACTTTTGAAATGAATGAGACATATTTTGGTCAAACATTGTTTTAAAGACTTATGGCCACGTAACGGGACCTAAGTAGACGGCGCCGTCAATGACAATTTTTTCGGGTCGCTACAGATGGTATCAGAACGTTGGTTGTAGGGATTTAGAGTTCATTGGTGTCAACCCCGAGTCATAGGGTACATTAGTGAGTCTAGACTACAACCGGCATATAGACTTGAAGTAGGAATTACTTGACTACTTGTGCATTTATACTCGAACTCTTCTATTCATATCTAACTCTTATTCCATCTTAATCTCACGTTGTTTAATTTGATTGACACGCCACCTTGACTATATGAAATAATGTCGAATGCACATATGAATTAGGGTAATATAATTGCCGGGATTATATTACGGTGACTCATATGGACGTTCCGACATTATGACATAAAGAATTTAAGGCGAGTCAAGGAAAATTTCTCTCTATCTTTATTCCATGTCACGATTAGTATTATTTAGAATACTAATCAATGATATTCTTGTGTCTTGATGGAACAATGCCTCCTCACCGAGTTCTACGCAATGAAACTCCCGAACAAGCTCTTCAACGAATGATAGCCACCACCGTAGATCCGGCCATGGCCGGTCACTCTTCTAACAACAATAACAACAACCACAACAACAACAACAACAACAACAACAACAACAACAACAACAACAACAACAACAACAATGGAGCCGGTAATTCAAATGAGGGATGCTCCTACAAAGCTTTCATGGGGTGCAAACCTCACACTTTCGATGGGACCGGAGGACCAGTTGCTTTTACTCGATGGTTTGAGCAAACGGAAGCTGTTTTTAGCATAAGCGGTTGTCGGGACCAAGACAAGGTTAAATACTCCACCCACACTTTTTCCGGTATCGCTCTCACATGGTGGAATACGTATGTACAATCGGTGGGTACCGATGAAGCCCGCGCTCTCTCTTGGTCCAATTTAAAATAAAAGATGATCACTGAATACTTTCCGTGGGAAGAGACCCGAAGGCTCGAAAGCGAGCTAAGAAGTTTGAAAGCGGTCGGAAATGACCTCAACGCTTATAATCAACAGTTTTCCGAGCTAGCTCTAATGTATCCAAACCTTGTAAATCCCGAGCCTCTACGAGTTGAACTTTACATGGATGGCCTTCCTAAGAGCATAAAACACGGGGTAATATCATCCAAACCTGCCAACCTACAAGAAGCTTTAAAGATGGCCCGCCAATTGATTGAAACGGTAGATGAAATCGTAGTACCGGCACCTAAGGCCGAGGATAAATTGGGGGGCAACAAAAGAAAATGGGAAGCCACTCAATCAAGCAACTACAACAACAACAACAACAACAACAACAACAACAACAACAACAACAACAACTTCACCAAAAATCCTTTCACCTCCGATGGCAAGAAAAGTTATGCCGGAACCAAACCTTTTTGCAACAAATGCCACAAGCATCACTTTGGTGAATGTGGCAAGCTAATTTTCCACCGGTGCTAAGGAAGTGGTCATATGGCCAACAATTGTAGAAGTGCCACCCCCGTCGCTCGAAAGGGGCCCGATGCACCAAAGACGGTCACTTGTTACGGATGTGGCCAATAAGGTCATTTTAGAAATGCATGCCCAAAGAAGAAAGATAAACCCAATGCGCGCGGCCGAGCTTTCAACATTAACACCGAGGAAGCCTGAGATGACAATGAATTAGTCACGGGTACGTTTCTTCTCAACAATTCTTATGTCTCTTGCTTATTCGATTCGGGTGCCGATAAGAGCTTTGTATCCAAGACCTTGACTCATTCTTTTCGCACTCCACCACTCCCTCTAGATACTACTTATACCATTGAAATGGTCAACGGGAAACTATTGAGTGCCGACAAATTTTATCGGGGGTGTACGTTAAACTTAATGGGTAAAGAGTTTGAAATTGATATGATACCTATAGAACTAGGGAGCTTCGATGTAATAATTTATATGGATTGGGTAGCCATAATGAAATTTCACATCCTTTGTGATCTTAAAGCGATTCAAATTCCTATCAAGAATGGTGAACCCTTGATTGTCTATGGCGATAAGAGTTGCACCGGACTCAACCTCGTCTCGTGCCTTAAAGTTGAAAAATATCTTCGTAAAGGTTGTTTCGCGATCCCAGCCCACGTTAAGAAAGTTGAGACCGATGAGAAGCATATCGATGATGTGCCAATTGTTAGTGACTTTTCCGTTGTATTTTCCGACGAACTGCCGGGTCTTCCACCTCATCGACCGGTTGAATTTCAAATCGATCTTATTCCGGGAGCTACACCCGTAGCACGTGCACCATATACACTTGCTCCATCCAAAATGCAAGAATTGCAAAGTCAAATTCAAGAACTACTTGATCGTGGTTTTATCCAACCTAGCCATTCACCATGGGGTGCTCCGATTTTGTTCGTTAAGAAGAAAGATGGATCCTTACGAATGTGCATTGATTATTGTGAACTAAACAAATTGACGATTAAGAACCGATATTGTCTTCCACGCATCGACGACCTCTTTGATCAACTACAAGGACCTCGTGTATATTCAAAAATCGATCTCCGCTCGGGTTATCATCAACTTAGGGTTAAGGGCGAAGATGTCTCCAAAACCGCTTTCCGAACTCGCAGTGACGACCCGGAAATTTCCGACCAAATTTAAACTTAATCTTAATATGAAATTGACACGATAAGCAAAGTCTATTAAACCGAGTCCCGAAAGTGTTGAACTATTTCTTTCATGAATGCATTTGACCTATGACATTACCCCGATGATTCACGAACAAATAATTATATATATGTATATAAATATAAATATAAATATAAATATAAATATAAATATAAATGTATTTATAATATTTTAAATTAATAAAGTATACTTTAATCAGTTAGAATTAAAAATATAAGATAACAAACAAATAAGTAATTTATTAGTAAAATGAAGATATATAACTAGATATATAATATTATTATAAATCTATATAGATATACACACACTCACACACTCACACACACATACACATACACACACACACACACACACACATATATATATATATATATATATATATATATATATATATATATATATATATATATATATATATATATATATATATATATATATATATATAAGATCTCTATTAATAACCATTATATTAAAGCATTTGAAAAATTTATAAGTATTAGATATTCAATATATATATACATTACTATATAATATATATTACAAATAGGATATATGTAACTTGTTATAACTTAATTATTACTTATATTATTAGTAGATATTACTATTACATTATTGTTAACAATTAGTATTAATAATACTATTGACATAATTATTAGTATTATAATTATTTGTATTTCGATATTATTATTAATAATAATCTTTTTATTGTTATTATTAATATTAGTATTTTATTAGTTGTAACATCATCAAAAATTATGGATATTATTTGATATTGCTATAAATATTATCATTGTTAACAGTATTATTATTATCATCTCTATAATTACTTTTAATAATACTCTTATTATTTTGATATTTTTATTATTGATATTATTATTATTATTATTATTATTATTATTATTATTATTATTATTATTATTGATAAATATTCAGTATTATTATTAATATATTTTATGGTTATTAATATTAATATAAATTAAGTGATCAGATCCAAATTCCTCATATCGAATGCGAATTTTGGAGTCAAAATTTCAAAATAAAAAGTCAACCCATTTGTTCTTCGTGAAATTTGAGGTTGTATTGATGTTTTAGAATCAATTAAGGATTTGGAACGTTTCTAATCATGATTTTATACCTATTTTATGTTATAAACATTGTCCAAAACTTTCTTGAATTCGATATCAATTCTATTTTTTTATGAAGCTGCGACAGCTGCTGTACAGGTTTTATATAATTTTTTTTTATTTTTTTCAAGGATCCTTATAGATTGGTTATGTTTGTCGATAATTATTAAAACAAATCAGTTATAGTTTAATACAACTACTGCTTCCCTGATCGATCTGTGAAGAAGAAGGAAAAAGGGTGCTATTTAATAACGGGTTATAAAACAAACAGAGGGATATAATCACAGAAAAATCAAAATGGTCGAACGGTTATGAAGTGTGTCGGGTGTGCGAGAGGTCTCGGGTTCAATTCTCGGCGATGGCGTTCTTTTTATTGAGCTTTTCTTCAAAGGTTGTAACCCTTTATTTTATTGATTATTATTATTATTATTATTATTATTATTATTATTATTATTATTATTATTATAGTTATTAAAATTAATATGATTTATGTTATTGTCATTATCATTATTAGTATTATCGTTATTAATAATATTATTATCCTTAATGTAGTCTAAAATATTATCATTATCAATATTAGTAGCATAAACATTATTAACTTTATTATTGTTAGTATGATTATTATTATTTTTGTATTACTATTGTTATTATTAATTAATACTAATACTAATACTACTAATATTATATTTATTAAAAGTATTATAATTAGTATTGTAAACATAGTTATAAGTATTATTAATATTACCATTTTTACTAAAGTAGCTTTATTTTCAAACCTGTCGTTGTTGTTAAGACTAATATTATCATTAAAAGTAACATCTTTACTATCATTATTATTAATAGATGTATGATCAATATCATTATTATAAAAAGTATTATGATTATGACAATAAAAGTTTTAAAGATTTTATCATTAAGATTATAATAATATATCTAAACGAATGGATTTTAAAACCATGGATAAAACTTTAATTTAATTGAATTACTAATTATTAGCATTATTATTAATAAAGTTATTATTATTATTAGTACATCATTATTATTATTATCAAAGATTATCTTTTTAAACAGATAAATATTTTATACTTATTACATATGTTAATATTTCACATAACTATATAAATAAAACTTACTAATATTATTTATTTAAAAACATACATATAACAAACCATTGATTTTAAATATAACACTAAACAATAATGTATATAAATAAATATGGATATATTAATATACTAGATAGATATTAATCATTTTGAATATATATACAATTAAATATATAATATATAAATTAAGATATAATAAATGAAATTGTTCGATTACAAGTATATGTATTAATATACATATGAATGATATAGGTTCGTGAATCCAAGACCAACCCTACACTTGTTCATTGTCGTCATATGTATTTTTACTACAAAATATAATAGATGAGTTCATTTGATTCCCTTTTACTCTTTACATTTTTGGGACTGAGAATACATGCGCTACTTTTACAACTGCTTTATTAAATGCTTTTGAAATACATTTTGAACTGCGAATACATGGAATACTTTTATAAATGTTTGACGTGATAGACACAAGCAAAACATTCCTCGAATGAATTATGTGACGTGATAATTGCCACCATTGAATTATGTGGACGTGATAATTGCCACAATTGATATGAATATTTTCCCCTGATTATTATTGCTTGGTAACCTACGAATTAGGGAACATCACTAATTTTGAGAATTAGTGCACGCCTAATTGACGCGAATCCTAAAGGTAGCTACCAAGTTTAACACCCCCACTCAGAATGTTCACTAGACGGAAGGGCTAGTGGGCGTGGTGTTTAGTGCTTCGAAGTTTATATGATTATTACACAGACGAGATGTTCTGTTTTGGGGATATTATTATGCGCATTATATGTTAAGGTTGGTTAGCAAGCCAAGCTATGAAAGCAATGAAAAGTGAATGTTATGTATCGAGAGAATGATTTTATACACAGGTTATGTGTATGTTATTTTTGTGCACAAGATATGTGTACGGTTACTAAGATTTATGAAAGATGATTTCGTACACGAGAAAGGTGTACTGTATTTAAAAGATATCGCATGTACATTACAGGTGGGTATAGGATTCGGGCCCATTTGTACCATGCAGGATTTAAATCTTGTGGTCTATCAAAATGATGAATTTTATTGTTTTATGATAAACCTATGAACTCACCAACCTTTTGGTTGACACTTGAAAGCATGTTTATTCTCAGGCATGAAAGAAATCTTTCGCTGTGCATTTGCTCATATTAGAGATATTACTTGGAGTCATTCATGACATATTTCAAAAGACGTTGCATTCGAGTCGTCGAGTTCATCAAGATTATTATTAAGTCGATTATAGTTGGAGGTATTATGAAATAGTATGCTTGCCGTCAACTTTTGTTGTAAATAAAGTTTGGGTTTTAAAAACGAATGCAATGTTTGTAAAATGTATCATATAGAGGTCAATTACCTCGGGATGTAATCAACTATTGTGAATCGTTTATATTGTATATGAACGGGGCATTTCAGTTGGTATCAGAGAGGTGGTCTTAGCGAACCAGGTCTTGCATTAGTGTGTCTAACTGATAGTTGTTTAGATACATTAGTGAGTCTGGACTTCGACCGTGTCAGCATGTCAAAAGTTTTGCTTATCATTTAGTGTCGAAAAATTATTTTCTTATCATACTAAAAGTCTAGACATGTCTTACTGCCTCTATTGCATAGACAGTGTATAGATAAATTCATATCTTAGCGTATCTGTTATTGTTACCTTTACTTGACAGCTTCCGTATATTCCTCCGTAACTTATGGGATTTTAGTATTATATATGCATATGTAAATTATGTATTGCAGGGTACTAATCTACATCCTTTAATCTATTTCTTATCGAAAATACTTCATCTGATCGTACGAGATGAATCCCTCAACCAGTTCGAGTCCCTCAGATTTCGAAAGCTATTCCGATAGTTATTCCGACAGCTATTCTGATATGGATTTCCACTAGAGCTCCGAAAGCAGTGTAACCGGAATGAATTAACTAATTAGCCATCATCTATTCAGGATGAATTGGAGATGGGTTCGTAGTCGACTTAATCAATGGAGACGCGAAGAAGGCGATCCCTTCCACCAACCGAATTCACCTTTTGGTGAAAAACCTGAAGCACTTACCGACGAACCTGTCCGAAACACCATTTTCACCCTCATTTCCTGAATATCTCGCCACGATTATATACTATCTCAAATTCTAAACCTTATTCATCCGCTCGTTCTGACCGACAATCATCCTGGAATAATAGAAGAAGTCAACGAACTTCGTGCTCGAGTAATCAATTTGGAGAATATGGTGCAAAATTTACCAGCTTCAACAACATCACCGGCACCAACAGTACCATCAATAACAGCACTAGTACCATCAAAAATCCATGCCTCAACATCTCATCGTATACCTCAAAGTATAATCATCATTCTACGTATCGTTCTACATCAATTATCTTCGTTCTTCATGGCGATTATGTAATCTCTAATGTTATAGAGATTATGTATTCTAGTTTTGACGGTAAACCAAATGAGTTTAATACTATATTAACTCATTAAATCCATGATTACATTTGAAGAAAATATATATGTATATATATTTTCATAAAGATTGTAATTAAAAATTCTTTCGTACAAACTGATAATGGTGAAAATATTTTAACGGGTAGGTAATACCCGAGGAATATTTAGATTTCACATTAATAAGTACACTGTACATTCTTTCGAATCTGATTCAACAGTCATTTACTATCCTATTTACAACCACCAATATACGTATCCGTTCACCGCAGAATAACCCTTTTCATTTAATTTGATATTTGGATTTTGATCTATCAGAATCCAACAAGTGGCATAATGAAGAAAACATTGGACAAAAATAAAATTTGTTAGAAACAAACAAATTAACCATGAGAAAATTTTGTTAAGAATCCACGTAACAAAATCCTAGCTAACTGTTCCTAGCTAACTGATTACATTTTATTTATCGCAGTTTATTTATCGCAATTTAATTATCGCAATTTTATTTATTGTCATTTAATTTCTGTTATTTATTTTACGCACTTTAAATATCGGGACACGTATACAAGGTTTTGACATGTAACGAACCGACAAAATCGTCATTGACGGCGCCGTTAACTTAGGTCCCGTAACGTGGTCGTAGTCCGTAAATGAGACATGTTTTGACCAAAATTATGTCGCATTCATTTGAAACGTACAAGACTTACAAAGTTTAGTTTACCAAACGGATCGACAACAAGTTTAAGTTTACAAAAGTAGTAAAGTATAAATGAAATAACTTGCGACATAATTAGTTTAAAATCACGGTTGCTATAAATAGCGTAATATGTATGTATGCTTGAATCCAAGCAATTAATCAGAGTGTATGCATGTATGAGTGTACGCAGAAGCATGTATCAAATAGCCATTCATGAACCTGAGAAACATATAGAAACTGTCAATGAAAAATGTTGGTGAAATCATAGGTGTATTTGTAAACGTGCATTTGAACCACAAGATTTAATATAAGTTGATTATCTAAATTGTTTGCATTCCAAAAGTATTGTTCGGGAGCACCCAATTATCAAGACTTAACTATTTTGCACCCTGTTGCGTAGTGTTAGAACATACACTAAACCCGAAAATATATTTCATCCGCTAACGGTAGCGAACCGTCCGAATGAGGCTCGTCAAGCCCATGTGATCACATAATATAAGTTCTCATTTACACCCTGCAAGTGTAACTAATGATAATTGAATTGAGGCTTTTTGTTCAAACTCGCACGTGGAATGTTTGTTTTCGTACTTATGCTTAAAGCATAAAAGTATGATACGTATATGTTTCTCATCCCATAGTTAAAATGTAAAAGTTGTTGAAAAGGTGGGACTATGATCTCACCTCGAGTGCACGAGTAAAAAGTACTTCACAAGTATACGTGTGCATGAAAGTTGTTTAGCCTTGACCTAAACAAGTAAGTTGTATCAATTAACCGGTTACGACACAAGGTCGGGCGAAATGTGTTCAATTAGTCCTATGGCTCGTTACGACTCGATTATATAGCATGTGAATCACGTTGTCAAGTTTCATGCAAGAAACAAGTATAAAATAAGATTAGAACGATTGCATAAGTGTTTTGTTAAGTTTGACTAAAAGTCAAACTTGGTCAAAGTCAACGAAAAAGTCAACGGTGTCGGGTCGGGTCCCGAACTATTTTTCTGAGCTTAGAAGTCATGTATAAGCATGTTGGCCAAGTTTCATATCAATCGGGGGTGCATAGCATGGCTAAATAAAAACGAGAAATGACATTTTTGGGCAGTGTGCCTCAGATGCGCCGCATCTGAGGCAGATGCGCCGCATCTGCATCTGTTTCAGCAATTCTGGGGCAGTTTAAACACTTAGACGATTTCAACTTCAAACAACCATAACTTATGAACCGTAAACATTCAAAACACGTATCTTATATCGTTGGAAAGGTAATTTAAAGAGGAATACAACTAAACACATTTCATGAATCAAATCCATCATTAACATCAATGAAAACCTCATCAAATGATCATTAAACGTTCAAAATCAAGGTTTCAAGTTCACAAAACGCATTTCTTGACTCGGGAATCCAATTTACACATATGATATACCGTTTTGAAGGTAATGAAATATACAATACAACTAAACACTTACTTACAACACTTCCTGGCATTCAAACATCAAAAGTTCATTTTAAGTCTATCAAACCCTAACCAAAATTCACAAAAATCAATAATCATGTGTTTGATGTTTTCTTAATCAACCTACGCATCAAAACGAAGCTAGTAATACTAGTAACACAATTAAAACATGAACTTTAATAATTTAACAACATTAACTCATCCAAAATTCAAGATTAAGCAAACCCATTTCAAATGTTCAAACTAGTTACTCAAAACAACAAATCGAGCAAACAAAACATATATTCATGTTATACTTGAGCCACAGATACTAATTAACACCATTTCAAGTATATAAAACGAATTTAGAGAAAACTAGTGTTTTTAGAAAGTTACCCAAACTTGATGAAATTGGTACCAAAATGTAGAGGATGAAGAGAGGATCACAAAAATGTAATTTGTTTTGATGTTTGCTTCTCCAATCGGATTTAGATGATGAATCTTTGTGAAGATAAAAAAGATGTAAAGATTGGAATTGTTAGTTGAAAGAAAATGGAAAAGAGAAAAAGAAATAAAATAAATGGAGGAGGTGAATGGTTGACTAGTCAACCACTAGTCACTTCTTTGGTCAAGTGGCAAAACTAGTCCCTCAAGTTTGTTGTCGGGTGCGGGAATTAACCGAACGAGTATTTTAAAACGCTAGAGTATCAGATAGATGTTATAATTAAATAATGGAAATATTAAGAACATTAGTTAACGAATGATACGAATTTAGATAACGAAAGATATTATCAAAAAAAAAAGACGGTGTTAAAAATAAATTTAACGGAAAAACGCGAGATGTTACATTACCTACACCTTAAAAGAAATTTCATCCCGAAATTTAGTTGGAAGTAGTAGTCGTTGTTTCTTCCTCGGGATCTTGCGTTGCAAATTCTATGAATAAGTGAAGGCACTTCCTTGGGCAATTCAACGAGCTTGACAGTGGGGATTTTACGTTGTTTTAAGGTTCGACTTCACGATCCATAATTTTTAACCGGTCCTCCTAGGAAGCGGATTTTATCATCGATAGGAAGTTCATCAAATGGATAACAAGTTCTTGTTCCACAAGACACTTCTTTAAGTTAGGTACATGGAATGTAGGATGAACAGAGACCCAAATGAGTCAGAAAATCTAAATGGCAAGCAACGGGTCCAAAACGCCCCAAGATTTAAAAGGATCAAAATATCGCGTATTTAGCTTTCTACGTTTCCCAAAACGGATTACACCTTTCTAAGGTGCGACTTTTAACGTTACGCGGTTACCCTCTTGGAATTCGAAAGGTTTACGTCTAACACCGGCGTAGCTCTTTTGGCGACTACGGGCCGTCTTGAGCCTTTCTCGGATTTGAACGATCTTAACGGTTATTTCATGAATGAGTTCGGGTCCGGTGGTTAGCTTGTCACCTACTTCGGTTCAACAATTAAGAAAATGACAATGGCGGCTATATGAGTTTTCAAAAGGTGTGGCGTTAATACCCGAATAAAAATTATTGTAGTACTAGAATTCGGCTAAAGGCAAATACTTTTCTCAAGTAAATTTGAAGTTGATAACACAAACTCGTATTATGGTTTCAAAGGTTTGAATTGTACGTTTGCTTTGTTCATCGGTTCGTGGTTGATGCGTTGTACTCATGTCTAAACGTGGTCCCGAGGCTTTTTGTAAGGCGCCCCGAAATTTAGAAGTGAAACGAGGATCTCGATCCGAAACGAGGTACATTCCTGTAAGGTATATTCGAACAAGTTTGTTAGGACTTGAAAACGTTTGTTTGAACAAGTTTCTGTTTCTCAAGAATTTCACGCCGCAGAAGATTTATCGGTTTTTGAAAATGTTTGTTAGAGCAAGTTTCTTATCGGGTTCTGAAAATGTTCGTCAGGACTATCCACCCTCGTGGTGAATACTAGTATAACGTGAAGAGTCTCTCCCTCTATTGAGAATTTAGAATAAAGATTTCCTTATACGGAAGTACGAGTGTAATGCGAGAGAAGTTTCCGCTTCGATGTGAGCATAACAAGCATTTTGTAGTTCGTCGAATAGACTGTGTGAAAACAAGATAGTATACACGTGTAACATATGGTTAAATTCGAAGGAATTTGTCATTCATTCGGAAGCATAAATATGGTTCTACAATAATCGGAGATGTGTACCTAGTATGGTTGTTATCAGTATTCTCGGGGTTTTCGGATATCCAAACAAGAAAGATGAAGTCATGTACATGGCACATGGTGGTGATTAGGTTGATCGAGTCCAACCACCATCACATGACATTAGAACTTTGGTATGACTTACCATAATATAACCACGTTGATCGAGTGTTGTTATATTACGCTAACTCATACCTCCATCCCCACATCACTCCATAGATTCAGGTTCATGTAATTGTGAAGTTTTAAAATGAACAAAGCATAGCGACATCACTAACATGACTCGTATTTAATCGAAAGAATTAGTGCAACTCTGAAGGTGCATTTCCCGAGGGAAGTGTATAAATGATTGTTCACGTCAATGTGGTTCAAGTCAGACAATAATGTCTTTAGGTACGAAAAGAGTAACAAATCATGATAACAAATAGTACGCAACCGTAGTGGTAAGTATTAATGACGATACTCACCTAGAGTAGTGATGGTAGTAACAAGAAGTGGTAAATAGTAAGGAACAATGGTGTGACACCGATAGTAAGTTGAAATGGTGGCGAATAACAATCTGGGAGACAGAGTTCCCGAACAAGTGTGACTAATGAAGTCGTCGTCATCCTTACGCGTATGAATCTTGAATTTACATGTGTTACCAGAAAGTTGCAGAATACGAGTTCGTATGATGAAAACTTGGTACCATTAAAAAGTTTGCCTAAGAATGATTCAAGTATAATGCACAAGTAGTCAAGTAAGTGCTATCTATAGCAAATGTATGTCAGAATGCAATGGATAACTATCCGGTTGTAGTCTAGATTCACTAATGCGTCCTAACGACTCTGTCAGACACACTAATGCACATCCTAGATCCCTACAACCAATGCTCTGATACCATCTGTAACGACCCGACAAAATCGTCATTGACGGCGCTGTTAACTTAGGTCCCGTAACGTGGTCGTAGTCCCTAAATGAGACACGTTTGACCAAAATTATGTCGCATTCATTTGAAACCCACAAGACTTACAAAGTTTAGTTTACCAAACAGATCGAAAACAAGTTTAAGTTTACAAAAGTAGTAAAGTATAAATGAAATAACTTGCGACATAATTAGTTTAAAATCACGGTTGCTATAAATAGTGTAAGTATGTATGTATGCTTGACTCCAAGCAAGTAATCAGAGTGTATGCATGTATGCTTGACCCCAAGCAAGTATGAGTGTACGCGGAAGAATGTATCAAATAGCCATTCATGAACCTAAGAAACATATAGAAACTATCAACGAAAAATGTTGGTGAAATCATAGGTGTATTTGTAAACGTGCATTTGAACCACAAGATTTAATATAAGTTGATTATCTAAATCGTTTGCATTCCAAAAGTATTGTTCGCGTGTACCCAATTATCAAGACTTAACTGTTTTGCACCCTGTTGCGTAGTGTTAGAACATACACTAAACCCGAAAATATATTTCATCCGCTAACGGTAGCGAACCGTCTGAATGAGGCTCGTCAAGCCCATGTGATCACATAATATAAGTTCTCGTTTACACCCTGCAAGTGTAACTAATGATAATTGAATTGAGGCTTTTTGTTCAAACTCGCACGTGGAATGTTTGTTTTCATACTTGTGTTCAAAGCATAAAAATATGATACGTATATGTTTCTCATCCCATAGTTTAAAACGTAAAAGTTGTTGAAAAGGTGGGACTATGATCTCACCTCGAGTGCACGAGTAAAAAGTACTTCACAAGTATACGTGTGCATGAAAGTTGTTTAGCCTTGACCTAAACAAGTAAGTTGTATCAATTAACCTATTACGACACAAGGTCGGGCGAAATGTGTTCAATTAGTCCTATGGCTCGTTACGACTCGATTATATAGCATGTGAATCACTTTGTCAAGTTTCATGCAAGAATCAAGTATAAAATAAGATTAGAATGATTGCATAAGTGTTTTGTTAAGTTTGACTAAAAGTCAAACTTGGTCAAAGCCAACGAAAAGGTCAACGGGGTCGGGTCCCGAACTATTTTTCTGAGCTTAGAAGTCATGTATAAGCATGTTGGCCAAGTTTCATATCAATCGGGGGTGCATAGCATGGCTAAATAAAAACGAGAAATGACATTTTTGGGCAGTCTGCCTCAGATGTGCCGCATCTGAGGCAGATGCGCCGCATCTGCATCTGCATCTGTTTCAGCAATTCTGGGGCAGTTTAAACACTTTGACGATTTCAACTTCAAACAACCATAACTTATGAACCGTAAACATTCAAAATACGTATCTTATATCGTTGGAAAGGAAATTTAAAGAGGAATACAACTAAACACATTTCATGAATCAAATCCATAATTAACAATAATGAAAACCTCATCAAATGATCATTAAACGTTCAAAATCAAGGTTTCAAGTTCATAAAACGCATTTCTTGACTCGGGAATCCAATTTACACATATGATACGCCATTTTGAAGGTAATGAAATATACAATACAACTAAACACTTACTAACAACACTTCATGGCATTCATACATCAAAAGTTCGTTTTAAGTCTATCAAACCCTAACCAAAATTCACAAAATTTAATAATCATGTGTTTGATGTTTTCTTAATCAACCTACGCATCAAAACGAAGCTAGTGATACTAGTAACATAATTAAAACATGAACTTTAACAATTTAACAACATTAACTCATCCAAAATTCAAGATTAAGCAAACCAATTTCAAATGTTCAAACTAGTTACTCAAAACAACAAATCGAGCAAAAAAACATATATTCATGTTATACTTGAGCCACAGACACTAATTAACACCATTTCAAGTATATAAAACGAATTTAGAGAAATCTAGTGTTTTTAGAAAGTTACCCAAACTTGATGAAATTGGTACCAAAATGTAGAGGATGAAGAGAGGATCACGAAAAAGTAATTTGTTTTAATGTTTGCTTCTCTAATCGGATTTAGATGATGAATCTTTGTGAAGATCAAAAAGATTTAAAGATTGGAATTGTTAGTTGAAAGAAAATGGAAAAGAGAAAAAGAAATAAAATGAATAGAGGAGGTGAATGGTTGACTAGTCAACCACTAGTCACTTCTTTGGTCAAGTGACAAAACTAGTCCCTCAAGTTTGTTGTTGGGTGCGGGAATTAACCGAACGAGTATTTTAAAACGCTAGAGTAACTGAGAGATGTTATAATTAAATAACGAAAATATTAAGAACGTTAGTTAATGAATGATACGAATTTAGATAACGAAAGATATTATTAAAAAAAAAGACGGTGTTAAAAATAAATTTAACAAAAAAATGCGGGATGTTACATGATATATCATATCGACGCATCTATATATATTATTTAGAATAACCATAGACACTCTATATGCAGTAATGATCGAGTTAGCTATACAGGGTTGAGGTTGATTCTACAATAATATATATAATTTGAGTTGTGATCGAGTCTGAGACATGTACACGGGTCACGATATGTATTAATTAATTCGAATATTATATATTAAACTGTATATGAATTATTGGACTGTTAACTGTGGACTATCGACTGTGGACTAATAATATTGGACAATTAAAATGAATTAAAATATTGATTATAACATATGAAACTAAACAATTCTTCAAGTTTGCCACTTGATTTCATCTTAAACCTCATTTGTATCTTGGCGATTAAAATCTGCGTTTAAACCTTTCATGATTCTTAAAAACACCTCAATCGAGAGGATGAACCAACCGCACTTCATCTACGGAAGAAAAGATTGATGCATATAGCTATGCACCTGAAAACACTTGGAAACCGAGTAAACACTTAACACGTATCTGTGCTAGCTCCTTTGGCGTTGTTATTACCGAAAATAACTTTACAATTCCTTTCTAAATTAGCTAATTTTGTCACAGCTCCAGCAAATCAACTTCGACTTTCATTCGTATTAGCCATATTATAACTTTGATATATATATGATTGCCTTTTCCTTTATCGTTATCGGGGAACCTTTTGCGTTCTACCTTATTAGCAGTAGACTTACCAATAACTTTGTTAAACTTGACTTTACGAAAAATCATTATATTTATCAAAACCCCATCATGTGTTCATCCGCATTTTTTTAATTAGAATTGTCATACCAATTACTGGGAATCAGCAATCAGTATTTTGAATCTCGCAGCGTTTCTACTTCAACAGTTATATGTATACACATAACCTTTAACTCTTAGAATTATGATTTTCCATTCTGAAATTTTGAAAAGCACCCAGTCTACGAATCAATACTCGGAATGTTGAAAATGCTGACGAAGCAGCAAAAATTGTAAACGAGCTAAATAGTCGAAAGTTTGATGATAAAGAATAATATGTTAGCAAAGCTCAGAAAAGTTAGAACTGAAAAACGGATTGAGCAAACCATGAAAGAGACTCTGAACAAATCACAAGGACTAAACTCGTATATAAAGAATCCTGATGATTCTGTTTCTGATGAAATCTTTAGCGAATACCTTGCTCCTTAATCGCTCTAAATCATTGTGAATGAATTTCTTCATCACAATTTGATTCTAAAATTCTAAGACATTATCGTGTATTTCATTATTAATATCCTCAATATTTCTGAAGATATCTTCATAAATATTCTCGTCTGATATTAATTATCTCTCCGCTCTATCTGTGTTATATCATAAAAGAAACTGTTTTAGTTTCTAAAATTATGAAAAATTTGAGTTTGAATTATGAATGATTTTGAAGTAGTGTTGGAAATTGATGTATGAGTTAGTATATTATAATGACACTTGATCAACGTGATTATATTACAGTAAGTCATGCTGAGTTTCTAATGAAACATGATAATTCACAGACTATAACGTCATCATGTGCCATGTTACACGACTCCTACATTCTATCTAATCTATAAACACCTCAAGAACATATTTTCTTGATAGTTCTATCTTCTCTCTTGAATTATGATAATTTAACAAGTCAAGATTGTGCTATTACAATCTCACTCTTAGAACGTTAGTCATGTTCATTCGAAACTTCATACCCACGAATTTTGGACCATTACTTAATGTGCTTAATGGATAGAAGAAAAAACAGAGCATAAAGCTTCGAAGTGTAAATGGGGGTATAAATTGCAGCAAATAAGAGAAAGCATTAACTGTGGATGACAATGGTTACAGGAGATAGAAGCATGGGCTTCGAAATATAAGGGAAGATATAAAACCCAATAACAACACATAAATTACAAACCATGGATATTAATATGAATATAAAGACACGGTATAATTAAGAATAGTATCACCCCAAGGTAATTGTAGAAGTAAACAGATTTTTCTGGTGGAAGATTGAAAAGTAGGATGACAGAAATGATAATTAGAAAAATATCAAGGATTAGAACTGGATTAAGCATTTTCACAATCTTTTGGGATATATGAACTAAGAAAGAAAGTATAGGAATGGTGAAACTAATGGAATGGAAAAAGTTTTATTTATAATGGGAATATCAGACAGAGCAATTGAGGCAGATCACCGTATTTAATTATAGAGATCTTAATTTCCTTATTCGCCTAAGAATCAAATCTTTTAGATTTTGAAGATTTTCTTTAAATCCTTTGAATTTCGGAAATCAACTGTGTCCAAGTCAAGAATTGAGACGAATCTTTATATTCTCATTTCACTCTTTTGTGATAGCTTCATTCGTGCTCTTCGAATAATCGAATTGTTTTATCCATATTACTCAATTATGATAAAACTCTTTAATATATTTTATGGTTATTAATATTAATATAAATTAAGTGATCAGATCCAATTCCTCATATCGAATGCGAATTTTGGAGTCAAAATTTCAAAATAAAAAGTAAACCCATTTGTTCTTCGTGAAATTTGAGGTTGTATTGATGTTTTAGAATCAATTGAGGATTTGGAATGTTTCTAATGATTATTTTCAACCTATTTTATGTTATAAACATTGTCCAAAACTTTCTTGAATACGATATCAATTCTATTTTTTTTATGAAGCTGCGACAGCAGCTGTACAGGTTTTATATAATTTTTTTTTATTTTTTTCAAGGATCCTTATAGATTGGTTATGTTTGTTGATAATTATTAAAACAAATCAGTTATAGTTTAATACAACTACTGGTTCCCTGATCGATCTGTGAAGAAGAAGGAAAAAGGGTGCTATTTAATAACGGGTTTTAAAACAAACAGAGGGATATAATCACAGAAAAATCAAAATGGTCGAACGGCTATGATGTGTGTCGGGTGTGCGAGAGGTCTCGGGTTCGATTCTCGGCGATGGCGTTCTTTTTATTGAGCTTTTCTTCAAAGGTTGTAACCCTTTATTTTATTATTATTATTATTATTATTATTATTATTATTATTATTATTATTATTATTATTATTATTATTATTATTATTATTAAAATTAATATGATTTATGTTATTGTCATTATCATTATTAGTATTATCGTTATTAATAATATTGTTATCCTTAATCTAGTCTAAAATATTATCATTATCAATATTAGTAGCATAAACATTATTAACTTTATTATTGTTAGTATGATTATTATTATTTTTGTATTACTATTGTTATTATTAATTAATGCTAATACTACTAGTATTATATTTATTAAAAGTATTATAATTAGTATTGTAAACATAGTTATAAGTATTATTAATATTACCATTATTACTAAAGTAGCTTTATTTTCAAACCTGTCGTTGTTGTTAAGACTAATATTATCAATAAAAGTAACATCTTTACTATCATTATTATTAATAGATGTATGATCAATATCATTATTATTAAAAGTATTATGATTATGACAATAAAAGTTTTAAAGATTTTATCATTAAGATTATAATAATATATCTAAACGAATGGATTTTAAAACTATGGATAAAACTTTAATTTAATTGAATTACTAATTATTAGCATTATTATTAATAAAGTTATTATTATTATTAGTACATCAATATTATTATTATCAAAGATTATCTTTTTAAACAGATAAATATTTTATACTTATTACATATACTAATATTTCACATAACTATATAAATAAAACTTACTAATATGATTTATTTAAAAACATACATATAACAAACCATTGATTTTAAATATAACACTAAACAATAATGTATATAAATAAATATGGATATATTAATATACTAGATAGATATTAATCATTTTGAATATATACACAATTAAATATATAATATATAAATTAAGATATAATAAATGAAATTGTTCGATTACAAGTATATGTATTAATATACATATGAATGATATAGGTTCGTGAATCCAAGACCAACCCTACACTTGTTCATTGTCGTCATATGTATTTTTACTACAAAATACAATATGTGAGTTCATTTGATTCCCTTTTACTCTTTACATTTTTGGGACTGAGAATACATGCGCTACTTTTACAACTGCTTTATTAAATGCTTTTGAAATACATTTTGAACTGCGAATACATGAAATGCTTTTATAAATGTTTGACGAGATAGACACAAGCAAAACATTCCTCGAATGAATTATGTGGATGTGATAATTGCCACCATTGAATTATGTGGACGTGATAATTGCCACAATTGATATGAATATTTTCCCCCTGATTATTATTGCTTGATAACCTAAGAATTAGGGAACATCACTAATTTTGAGAATTAGTGCACACCTAATTGACGCGAATCCTAAAGGTAGCTACCGGGTTTAACACCCCCACTCAGAATGTTCACTAGACGGAAGGGCTAGTGGGCGTGGTGTTTAGTGCTTCAAAGTTTTTATGATTATTATACAGACGAGATGTTCTGTTTTGGGGATATTATTATGCGCATTATATGTTAAGGTCGGTTACCAAGCCAAGCTATGAAAGCAATGAAAAGTGAATGTTATGTATCGAGAGAATGATTTTATACACACGTTATCTGTATGTTATTTTTGTGCATAAGATATGTGTACGGTTACTAAGATTTATGAAAGATGATTTTGTACACGAGAAAGTTGTACTGTATTTAAAAGATATCGCATGTACATTACAGGTGGGTATAGGATTCGGGCCCATTTGTACCATGCATGATTTAAATCTTGTGGTCTATCAAAATGATGAATTTTATTGTTTTATGATAAACCTATGAAGTCACCAACCTTTTGGTTGACACTTGAAAGCATGTTTATTCTCAGGTATGAAAGAAATCTTTCGCTGTGCATTTGCTCATATTAGAGATATTACTTGGAGTCATTCATGACATATTTCAAAAGACGTTACATTCGAGTCATCGCGTTCATCAAGATTATTATTAAGTCAATTATAGTTGGAGGTATTATGAAATGGTATGCTTGCCGTTAACTTTTGATGTAAAGAAAGTGTGTCTTTTAAAAACGAATGCAATGTTTGTAAAATGTATCATATAGAGGTTAATTACCTCGCGATGTAATCAACTATTGTGAATCGTTTATATTGTATATGAACGGGGCATTTCACTCGCTATGGTAGTTACGAATTTCTTGTAATTCCATTTGGCCTAACTAAGGCACCGGCGGTGTTCATGGATCTTATGAACCGCGCGAGCAAACCGTATCTCGATAAGTTCATTATTGTATTCATCGATGATATCTTGGTCTATTCTAAAAGCGAAGAAGAGCACGAACAACACCTTCGACTTGTGTTCGAACTCTTGAGACAAGAACGACTCTATGCCAAATTCTCCAAGTGTGAATTTTGGTTGAAGGAAGTTCAATTTCTCGATCATAATGTAAGCGACCAAGGTATTAAGGTCGATCCCGCAAAAACTAAAGCCATTAGCAAATGGGAAACTCCTACTACTCCTACTCATATTCGTTAATTCTTAGGCCTCGCCGGGTATTATCGTAGTATAACGACCCTCATTTTTTTCCATCTATATTTTCTTCCTCTTAAATAATGCTCGAATAAATGATTTAAGTGAAATAAATAACTTTGATCCATAACTGACAAACTTTAAAAGTTATAAAACACACTAATTAACTTTGTGCACTAATTGATAAGTTAATAAAAGATGAAAATGATAAGTTTATGAACAACTGTGAACAAAGTATAATAACTTGAAACTTAAAGCCTTTATACAATTAAACTTGAACTTAAAAGGAGCCATTTTAACCAAACCAAACTACAAGGTCTAAAATGAAAAAGGATCCCTCACAAAATCCTAACCCTAGCCGTGATTTAGGGCAAGGGAAAAGACCCTTTTGCCCTCCCATTTTCGACCACCAAAAGCAAGCCATAATCACCACCACCTTAAACCCTAACTTGTTCCCTAAGCACTCCTAACTAAACCCTAATTCTAGATCCTTCCTAACTCAACTATAAAAGGAGGTGCTTGCTAACCATTTTTTCTCATCCCATTCTCATAATCTCTTAAGCAAATCACAAAGCAATCTCCCTCTCCTCCCTCTCTTGGCTCATGGCAAAAAACACCACCACCACCATTCGGTTTTTAACCAAACCGAATACCACCATCACTACTTCAAAGTTTTGGTTATTTGCTTCTTGATTCCGGGTAATCATCAAGTGATCTTCAACGTGTTCTTCGTGATCTTCAAAGTGTTCTTGAGTGTTTGAGTGCTTGGATCTTCATCTTCAAGTGTTCTTCTTTTCTTTTTGTTGATCTTCATCATACATCATCAAGGTATAACCCTAGATCCAAATCTTTTTAATTCTATCTTTCGATTCATGTTTATATTCATAATCATATTCATTCTTGATTCTTAATATTCATATTGTTCATGTAAAAAAATATATATACGCATATACATATACACGATTTAAAAAAAAAAAGGAAATTTTGTTGAATCTTAAAAACCCTAAAGATTTATCAAAGATTATGTTAATGTTTAAAATGGTAACAAATATATATACATAATATATATACATATACGGCTCATATATATATACAAAAATTTTTTATTATATATATATATACATACGGATATATTAAAAAATATATATATAGACTATATATACATATATACACGATACATATACATATACATATAAACATTATACAATACTTAAACCCTAATTAACCTAACCCTACTTTATTAAACCCAAATTTACTACCTAAACCCTAAACCTAAATACACCACTAAACCCTAATCATTAATACTACTTTAATTAATTAAACCTAATTAATTAATACTACTACTTACTACTTAACCCTAACTACTAATACTACTTAACTAATAAACCCTAATATTACTAATCACTTACTTAATACTACTTATACTATACTACTTAACACTTACACACTTATACTACTACTAACACTTATAATGTACTACTTATATTATAATACTTATATTATAAGATTATAACATACACGATAATGTGTGATTACTCGAACGTCAACGCTACTTAAGGCCTAGGGTGATCCTTGGTACCATTATGGGACGCTTGTGGATCTCGAATGCCAAGACTTAGATTCTGGTTAAGAGATCCTGGACCAACCGGTAACAATAGATCATTCAAGTGACTCGGCGGTGGCATAGATGTTTGGGTATGGTGCACAATATCAAAACCCGACTATAGTGATCATACACTCGCTAAGTGAACAACACTTGGTCACTTGCACACTTAATAAGTGGTGGACTTATTAAGGACAACCCACTAGTGTTCAACACTAACTTGCTAAAAATGGAAACTCACTAAATGTGGAAACTTACTAAAAATGGGAATTTAGTAAAATGAACTACACTTAAACACTTGCATACTTAACTTAAACTTGGGCAAACATTTAACTACTATTAAATGTCATTAGGTTGACTTTCTGCTCACATTCATCCAACTCTTCTATTCCGAGGAATAACAAACTCTTCTCCTACTTACTAAGGTGAACTTCATAGCCCCACTTTATATTGTGCACAACTTATTTAACTTACTGGGGTGAGATACATGCTACTTTTAATATTTACAAATTAGACACAAGTACCAACTACTAAACTGTGCTATACCTGGCTATGTCCTGTAAGTCCCCACTGTGATATTTTTAATTGCTTTTACATAACGTATGCTTAGTTATTGGTATCGGGAGTAACGTCCTCGATACATTTAACCAAGTCATTGTATTACTTAATAATGAGTCAAACCGACAAGGACAGTACAACTTGCCATGGGGCAAACTTTGAAACTGTTTAGTCTAAATATCACAAACTTGGCACTACTTTTAGATCCCTGCGAGATCTACTTTTATAAATAAAAATCTTGTGGTCTAAACAACGCTTAACTATTTTGTTAAACCTATGAACTTTACTCAACCTTTTTGGTTGACACTTTAGCATGTTTAGTCTCAGGTTACAATTGATCAGCTTGCTCTTATCTATGTGATGCTACTTGGACTCTAGGACTTGAAGAAAGAGTCACATTTATTATTTATGCATTTATGAACATTTACATTCTTGTAATTTCAATTCTTGTAACGACATTCTATTTTCCGCTGCATATTCAATAAAGTTATTTTTATCATATAGTGTCGTTCTCGTTATATAATATGTTGGTATTTTTGATATTAATTTCACATTCACCCAGGCCCTAACTGGGGGTGTGATAGATTGGTATCTGAGCGTAACCAGGCTGTTATAGAGAACCAGGATTGCATCATTATGTGTACCTTACTTGCTCGCTAAGGTGCCTTAGCAATCTAGGAAACTATAACCTTTCCTGCCTTAGACTTAAAGCACTTAGGATTACCTTATAATCTTAACAACTTTGCTTTAATAATCTTTGCTTAAGATTCTAATCAAAGTCTCTTTCCTAATGTTAGGATGTCAAGCGTTAATCAAAGCAACTCTCTTCGAACCTACTGAAGTAATGGCTCACTTCAAACCTGCCACCGAAGTAGGTACTGGATACTCTTCAACTGCAAGACCAGTCCGAAGCCCTCTTTTTGGTCCTGCCTCACCACCATTGAACTATAGTCCAAATACTCTTCAAGATTCATCTAAGTCTCCCGAATACTACCCGACCCCGAGAACTGAAGACAAGGGGAAATGTCCTGAGGAAACTGGTCCATCCAGGAAAAGAGCCCGATCTCCTTTTTGTGATATTGATGCTAAGTATGAGATAGTGAACTTGCGAAAGACTACTGAAAAGAACTTGGAAGGTTTGCTTCACCACGTGGCGAGAGTTGAGGTTCGAATGGACGAGAAAGACCGAGAAGTTAAGAAACAGGTAGAAGAAAATGCTAAGATGAGAAAAGAGTTGATGATGCTGAGATATGAGGAAGAACGCAACACCCGCTGGGGAAAGCAGTCACTTGCTTATCTAAAAGAGGATGTTGATTTCCAGATGAAGATGGAGAGAAATCGAGTCGATAAGCAGCTTGCTCTAAAGGAGTACGATAACAACACAGTCAACAACCGTGTTACCAACCTCTATGATAACCTCGAGAATCTCTATGAGAAACAAAAAGAGAAGAACGAGAAAATAGAGAAGTTTATGAAGGAGGCTGAGAAGAAGAAGTGAACCCGACTTTTGTTTTGTTTTGTTTTGTTTTCCATTCTTTTATTCCCTAAAGGCTTTGCCTAAGACTATTTCTATATTCAACCCGTGTAGTAAAAAGGCTTATTTAATACCTCATTTCTAATAATATAAAGTGTTTCATTTATATCATGTTGATATCAATACTTTATCTTTACCATACTTGTAATTGCTCAAACTTATAACTTGTGAACTTATCAAACTTATGTTCACTTTTATGTAGTGAAGCATCATGCCTCGCACACCTACTGTTAACAGCATTGTGTTGACCATTGAGCAATTTCAACAATTACTTGCTGCCGCCCAAGGCAACGTCCAACCTAATCATGCTAACAATCAACCAAAACCTTGTTCTTACAAGGACTTTATGAACTGCAATCCTCTCGCTTTCAAGGGAAGTAAAGAGGCCGTTGAACTAGTCCGATGGTTCGAAAAACTAGAGTCCATCTTCCGTGTCTGCAACTGCGGGGACAATGACCGAGTTAAATATGCCACTAGTTCATTAGCTGGCAATGCTATGACTTAGTGGACCGCTCATGCTAAGTCTGTGGGAATCAATAATGCTAATGCAACCCCATGGGATGAACTTAAAGGCATGATGGTTAATAAGTTTTGTCCTAGAAGTCAAGTCTAAAAGCTTGAAGTCGAGTTCTGGGAACACAAAGTTAATGGTACCGACATTGAAAGCTACACTAATCGTTTTCTTGAGCTTTCTACCTTGTGTCCCGAGATGTTTCCTACTGAGCTGAGAAGGATCGAAAGGTACATTAAAGGTCTCCCTGAGGATGTTCAGGGAAATTTATCGCTGCTGAGAAAGTTACCCTTGATGCCGTGATTCTCATGGCTCAAAATCTGATGATGGCCAAAAGAAGAAGAGCTTTGGCTAGTAAGAAAGTTGATACCAAGAGTAGTGATGGAGAGTAGTGATGGTAAAAGGAAATTTGAGCCGTCTCAAGGTTCAAACCAGAATATTGCTAAGAAGCCTGCTGATAGCACTAGGACCGGTTATATAGGGATTAAGCCCTAATGTGCTCGTTGTGAAAGGCACCGCCCATGGCAGTGCACTGCTACTTGTTCTTTATGTAAGAAGGTGGGACATGTAGCTAAGACTTGTAAGACTCCTCCGAAAGATAAAGCTGTTGTTGCTGCTAAAGCTCCTCCTACTTGTTACACCTGTGGAGAAAAGGGGCATATTAGTCCTCACTGCCTGAAGAAGAAAGATACCCCTGCTACTGGAGCTAATACCACCAATGCAAAGAGTCGTGCGTTTGTCATAATGGCTAAGGAAGCCCATGAGTAAGATGAAGTCATTACGGGTATGTTTCTTGTCAATAATTGCTACGCAAACATTTTATTCGATACGGGTGCCGATAAGAGTTACGTGTCTAGTGAGTTTTGTACCTTATTCACTGAGAGGCCACAACCCCTAGAAACTAAACGACTAGTAGAGGTAGCAAATGAAAAAGTTATGAAAGTTGATCACATCTATAAAAACAATAATCTAAAACTAGCCGACCAAGAATTTAATATTGACCTTTTGCCTGTCGAGTTTGCAAGCTTCGATGTCGTAGTTGGAATGGACTGGTTACATCCATTACATGCTGCAATCCTGTGTTTCGATAAGACTGTTAACATTCCATTGGGAAATGGAGAGACTCTCGTCATTCAAGGCGACAAGAGTGGTTCCAAGCTCAACATCATTTCTTGCATCAAGACCCGTAAATACCTTATGAAAGGTTATCCCGCGATATTAGCCCATGTTAAGATAGTCGAACCAAAGGAAAAGCTATTGATGACGTGCCGGTGGTTATAGATTATCCCGATGTATTTCTTGAAGATCTTCCTGGTCTTCCACCTCCTCGACAAGTCGAATTTCAGATTGATTTATCTCCTGGTGCTGCTCCTGTTGCTAAAGCACCATACCATTTAGCACCTTTCGAAATGAAGCAACTTTCCAACTAACTCCAAGAACTATTGGATAAAGGTTTCATTCGTCCAAGCTCGTCCCCATGGGGAGCTCCTATTATATTCATTATAAAGAAAGATGGTACGTTGAGGATGTGTATTGATTACCGCGAATTCAACAAGCTTACTATCAAGAACCGCTATCCATTACAGCGTATTGATGATCTATTTTACCAACTTCAAGGGTCGAGTGTTTATTCAAAAATTGATCTGAGGTCCAGTTATCACCAACTTAGGGTCAAGGAATCCGATATTCCTAAGACTGCATTTTGTACTCGTTATGGGCACTATGAATTTTGTGTCATGCCTTTTGGCTTAACTAATGCTTTTGCCGTGTTCATGGATCTTATGAATCGTGTCTGTAAACCATATCTCGACAAATTTGTCATTGTTTTCATTGACGACATCTTAATCTACTCAAAGAGTGAGAAAGAACATGAGCAGCATTTGCGCATGATTCTTGAACTCTTACGAAAGGAACAACTCTACGCTAAGTTTTCGAAGTGCGAGTTTTGCCTTAAAACCGTACAATTCTTCGGACATGTTGTTGATAGTAACGGAATACATGTCGATCCAGCTAAGATTACTGCTATTCAAAACTGGGAGATACCAAAGACCGCGAAGCATATTTGTCAATTTTTGGGACTTGTCGGTTATTATCGGAGATTTATAAAAGATTTTTCCCTCCTTGCTAAACCCCTTACAAAGTTAACTCACAAAGGGAAGAAGTTTGAGTGGTCCAAAGAACAGGAATCTGCTTTCAAGATTCTGAAGGATAAATTGACCACATCCCCGATTCTATCTTTACCTGAAGGTACTGACAATTTTGTTGTTTACTTTGATGCCTCAAAGCAAGGCTTTGGTTGTATATTAATGCAATGTGAAAAGGTTATTGCCTATGCATCTAGACAGTTGAAAAAACATGAGAAGAACTATATCACACATGACCTGGAATTAGGAGTCGTGGTATTTGCACTAAAGATGTGGAGACATTACCTCTATGGGGTTAGAATCACGGTGTATACTAATTATAAAAGTCTTCAGCATATCTTTGACCATAAGCAATTAAACATGAGGCAAAGGCGTTGGATTGAGTTATTAAATGATTATGACTGTGAGCTGAAATATCATCCTGGCAAGGCAAATGTAGTTGCCGATGCCCTTAGTCGAAAAGATAATGTTAGACGTGTTCGTGCTTTAAACCTGAAGATCAAATCAAACCTTATATCACGAATCTGTGAAGCTCAACTTGAAGCTATTAAACCGACACTTATCAAAGGTGAAGGACCTATCGGTTTCGAGAACCAACTCCAAGTGAAAGCAAATGGTACATGGTACTTTGGTAACAGAATTTGGGTTCCTCGCTTCGGTAATCTTCGTGATCTAGTCTTGGACAAAGCTCATAAGACTAGGTACTCTATTCATCCCGGTTCCAGTAAGATGTACCACAATGTGAAGGAATTCTACTGGTGGCCTAACATGAAAGCCGACATTTCTACTTATGTTAGTAAGTGTCTCACTTGTTTGAAAGTCAAAGATGAACATCAAAAGCCTTCTGGTCGGTTGACACAACCCGATATCCCGCAGTGGAAGTGGGAATGTATCATTATGGATTTCGTTACTAAGTTGCCTAAGACTTCAAATGGTAACGATACTATTTGGGTCATAGTTGATCGTCTTACTAAATCTGCACATTTCTTACAGATCAAGGAAACCACAAGATGGAGAAATTATTGCAACTCTATATTAAAGAAATTGTCTCACGTCATGGAGTTCCTATCTCAATTATTTCTGATCACGACAGTCGATTCGTTTCTAGATTCTGGAAAACTTTGCAATCTGCTCTTGGAACTCAACTCGACATGAGTACAGCCTATCATCCGCAAACTGATGGCCAAAGTGAACGAACCATTCAAACCATGGAAGATATGCTACGTACTTGTGCAATCGATTTCGGCAAAGGTTGGGATAGACATCTACCTTTAGCTAAATTTTCCTACAACAACAGTTATCACTCTAGCATTAAGGCTGCACCTTTTGAAGCCTTATACAGACGAAAATGTAGATCCCCATTATGCTGAGATGAACTAGAGGACAGACATTTAACTGGTCCTGAAATTATTCATGAAACTAACGAAAAGATCGTTCAGATTAAGAAACGATTAGAAACTGCCCGCAGCCGACAAAATAGCTATGCCGATAAGCATCAGAAGGATATAGAATTCCAAGTTAGAGATAAAGTCATGTTGAAAGTATCCCCTTGGAAAGGCGTCGTCTGCTTTGGTAAACGAAGAAAACTCAGTCCACAATATGTTGGACCTTTCACAATCACTCAAAGAGTCAGTCCCGTGGCGTACCGATTGGAACTACACACTGAACTTAGCCAAGTACATGATGTGTTTCATGTCTCGAATCTTAAAAAGTGTCTTGCTGATGACACACTTGTTATTCCTTTAGATGATATCCGCATTGATGAGCAAATGCACTTCATTGAAGAACCTATAGAAATCATGAATGAAGAGGTCAAACAAACGCGTAAAAGCAACATACCTATCGTTAAAGTCCATTGAATTCGCGCAGAGGCCCCGAATATACATGGGAACGCAAAGAACAAATGATACGGAAATATTCCCATCTCTTCTCAAACGCTGATGCATCCGAGAAATCTACCTAAAACTTCGGGACGGAGTTGCTAATAATGGGGAGGTACTATAACGACCCTCATTTTTTTCCATCTATATTTTCTTCCTCTTAATTAATGCCCAAATAAATGATTTAAGTGAAATAAATAACTTTGATCCATAACTGACAAACTTTAAAAGTTATAAAACACACTAATTAACTTTGTGCAATAATTGACAAGTTAATAAAAGATGAAAATGATAAGTTTATGAACTACTGTGAACAAAGTATAATAACTTGAAATTTAAAGCCTTTAAACAATTAAACTTGAACTTAAAAGGAGATTTTAACCAAACCAAACTACAAGGTCTAAAACGAAAAAGGATCCCTCACAAAACCCTAACCCTAGCCGTGATTTAGGGTAAGGGAAAAGACCCATTTGCCCACCTATTTTCGGCCACCAAAAGCAAGCCATAATCACCACCACCTTAAACCCTAACTTGTTCCCTAAGCACTCCTAACTAAACCCTAATTCTAGATCCTTCCTAACTCAACTATAAAAGGAGGTGATTGCTAACCATTTTTTCTCATCCCATTCTCATAATCTCTTAAGCAAATCACAAAGCAATCTCCCTCTCCTCCCTCTCTTGGCTCACGGCCAAAAACACCACCACTACCATTCGATTTTTAACAAAACCGAATACCACCATCACCACTTCAAAGTTTTGGTTATTTGCTTCTTGATTTCGGGTAATCTTCAAGTGATCTTCAATGTGTTCTTCGTGATCTTCAAAGTGTTCTTGAGTTTTCGAGTGCTTGGATCTTCATCTTCAAGTGTTCTTTTTTTCTTTTTGTTGATCTTCATCATACATCATCAAGGTATAATCCTAGATCCAAATCTTTTAAATTCTATCTTTCGATTCATGTTTATATTCATAATCATATTCATTCTTGATTCTTAATATTCATATTGTTCATGTAAAAAAATATATGTACGCATATACATATACACGATTTAAAAAAAAAAGGAAATTTTGTTGAATCTTAAAAACCCTAAAGATTTATCAAAGATTATGTTAATGTTTAAAATGGTAACAAATATATATACATAATATATATACATATACGGCTCATATATATATATACAAATTTTTTTTATTATATATATATATATATATATATATATATATATATATATATATATATATATATATATATATATATATATATATGGATATATTAAAATATATATATATATATATATATATATATATATATATATATATATATATATATATATATATATATATATATATACACGATACATATACATATATACATATTAAATACTTAAACCCTAATTAACCTAACCCTAATTTATTAAACCCTAATTTACTACCTAAACCCTAAACCTAAATACACCACTAAACCCTAATCATTAATACTACTTTAATTAATTAAACCTAATTAATTAATACTACTACTTACTACTTAACCCTAACTACTAATACTACTTAACTACTAAACCCTAATATTACTAATCACTTACTTAATACTACTTATACTATACTACTTATACTACTTATACTACTTAACACTTATACACTTATACTACTACTAACACTTATAATGTACTACTTATATTATAATACTTATATTATAAGATTATAACATACACGATAATGTGTGATTACTCGAACGTCAATGCTACTTAAGGCCTAGGGTGATCCTTGGTACCATTATGGGACGCTTGTGGATCTCGAATGCCAAGACATAGATTTTGGTTAAGAGATCCTCGGCCAACCGGTAACCATAGATCATTCAAGTGACTCAGCGGTGGCATAGATGTTTGGGTATGGTGCACAATATCAAAACCCGACTATAGTGATCATACACTCGCTAAGTGAACAACACTTGGTCACTTGCACACTTAATAAGTGGTGGACTTATTAAGGACAACTCACTAGTGTTCAACACTAACTTGCTAAAAATGGAAACTCACTAAAAGTGGAAACTTACTAAAAATGGGAATTTAGTAAAACGAACTACACTTAAACACTTGCATACTTAACTTAAACTTGGGCAAACATTTTACTACTCTTAAATGTCATTAGGTTGACTTTCTGCTCACATTCATCCAACTCTTCTATTCCGAGGAATAACAGACTCTTCTCCTGCTTACTAAGGTGAACTTCATAGCCCCACTTTATATTATGCAAAACTTATTTAACTTACTGGGGTGAGACATATGCTACTTTTAATATTTACAAATTAGACACAAGTACCAACTACTAAACTGTGCTATACCCGGCTATGTCATGCAAGTCTCCACTGTGATATTTTTAATTGCTTTTACATAACGCATGCTTAGTTATTGGGGGTAGGCCTATCGGGAGTAACTTCCCCGATACATTTGACCAAGTCTGTAACGACCCTGGATTTTCCAACGTTTATTTATTAATAATTGTTATTATTAATACGTGTGATAAAACGAATGTATGTTATTACACTTACATGTTGCCATGATTACCCGAACTTGACTTTAATTGCCCGAAACGTCTTTGTGACACCCGGAACTTACACGAATAATATTTTCAAGTATTATTTACATTCATGATTAATTTTATTAATCATTTTGATTAACTATGGTGATTAGTTAGTTACTTGGGCTTTAATTGGATTTAATTGTTAATTAATGGAACTTGGGCTTGTTTAAAGTAAATGGACTCATGATATTGGACTTCCAAGCCCACCCTACCTTTTAAGTGGACTTAGTTAGCCCACTCTTTCATGTGTAAGTATCAAATTTGATGGAAACTAGTTAGTTGTTGCACTTGGAATCTAGTTAGCAACTTATCCCCATGAAACCCCATCTAATAACCACCTTTTATGAGCTTTACCATGCATGGACCATTAAACAACTCTCTTCCTTTTTTTGTTGCTGCAGAACCGTGACCCTATAGGGCATGGGGAAGGATTTTTGTTTCATTTTCTCATCACTTCATTTGCTTGTTTCTCTCATTTTCAAAACACAAAACTTACTAGCTTTCTTTTTCTCTTTTTCTCTCTAAAATTGTAAGTAAACTTGAAGCTCTTTCTCTTCTTCTTTTCTTTACAAAACCAAACCTATCAACCTTGAATCATCATCATCTTTTGTTACTTGTTCTTGATTATTGTTTAACTGCTTGTCTTTGTTAATTGTTGTTACTTACTTACATGTTACAAGAATAAACTTTCTAGTTTGATTCTTCTTTTATCTTGTATCTTCAAGAACACATAAGAACTTAACTTACTAGTTATGTTCTACATACACTTTCTTAAAAGATTGCAAGTTCATGTGTTGATTAAACTCATACTTGAAGTTCATGAAGTAAACTTTAAAGTTTACTTTCTAAAGATCAAACTTTGGTTTAAATCTTTAAAGTATGAACAACCATGAATAATTTACTTGTTTACTTAGTTTACTACTTCATTCTTGCACTTTAATTTCATTATTTATGTTCTTGTTGGTCAAATGTTACAAGTTAACTTTGGTCTCATTAATCTTGAACTTAAAGTTAACTTTAAAGTTCAAGAACATATAAAGGAAACTTTTTAATTATAACTTTGTATACTTATGTTTGATCTAGACTTTTGAGTCTTGGATCTTCAAGATCTAACTAAGAACTATGTTCTACATTTTAAGATCTTGATTTCATAAGTTCATTTTCAAGTTTGTAACTTATTATTAGTCTTATAGTTCATGTAAGTGTCAAACCTAAGACTTTGATGTAACTTTGGTTCATCAAACTACATGCAACTCTTAAGTGAGTTGTGCTTCATGTCTTAGACTGCACTAGGGTTATGATGGTCAAGACTTGGTTAAGATGATGTAGATACATCAATAAGTTGTACACTTGAAGCTATATGCATCAAGGATGAGAACCATGATGAACATCAAGCACCAAGACCACCGGAACCCTTTTAAACTTACTGTTTCTGTCCAAACCTACTGACCTGCTGTTTCTGTAACATACCAGCAGACCTGGGCTGTTCTAACCATGATTTGTAGATATATCTTTTATATTAGATAACTTTTCATATAGGACTCGTCTTAATCCGAGTTACGGTTTAGGATTTATGGCCCTCCGATCGTTACTATGTCTTTTAACGTTGTGCAGAAATTTCAGACCAACTCGCACTTAAACCGTCACCACGGTTAAACGAAGACGAGTTTGCTTCTGTAAATTTTACCACACTTAAGGGACTCATATACGGAGCCATGGCCACTGGTCTCACCTTAATTCAGTAAGGGTAGAGGCCGTGGTGACTGATCGAAGTCAGCCTTTGTTTTAAACTACTTTCATAAACGAAACCTACTTTACGTCTTTTGTTTGATGATGAATGATGATGACCTTTATGACCTTAAATACATACTTTTAAACCTATTAAGACGATTTACTGACTTAGTATTATTTGCCTTAGGTTGAGGACCTTCGGACCGATTACTTGCACACCTTTTCCGAACCGACCTTACGACTACAATATCATTGTGAGTTATAGCATTCCCTTTTTACTTTAACTTATTTTGGGAACTGAGATTACATGCGGATTTTATATTTTACATACTAGGCACGAATACTTAAACTTATATATGTGTGGGTTATATAACGGAAGAAACATTCCCTTTAGCTCGGTAACGTTTAATCATTGGTTTTTGAACCATGAACGCGAATCTTAGATATGGATCCATAATGTTTGACATCCCCACTCGGGCTAGTAGCGCTAGCATTTAACGAGTGTTTAATACTTCGTAGACATACACACTTGCCAAGTGTACTTTCAGGGGGTATAAACGTTAAGTTAGTTACCAAGTGCCCACGGTTAACATATACTTTATCATACTATTTTGAAACGCTCTTTGTAGCACTGAAATCTCGTGGCCTACCTTACATACTGTTATACTTAAACTATAGCTCACCAACCTTTGTGTTGACGTTTTTAAGCATGTTTTTCTCAGGTGCTTGAGATTAGCTTCCGCTGTGTACTAGTCGTGCTGTAGACACCCGCTGCTTAGAGTTGTCATCGCATGAACTACTTTATCCTGCATTCATACTTTACTACTTTTGAACTAAGACTTGTAATGACCATTGTGGTCACATACACTTATTATTTGCTTCTACTTAGTGAAGCATGCTTTTGAAATGTAAAACATTTAATGTCGGTTATGACATCACCTTTTTATCGTGAATGCAACATCTTTAATTACAGCATATAGTACTTAACCTTGTAATGATCCTGTTGTTGATGGTCCGTACATGATGATTTGGTACGGGGCGTCACATTAAGAACCATTACAAGGATCATTACATTACAAGGATCATTACATGATGGTTTGGTCCGTACATGTAATGATCCTTGTAATGGTTCTTAATGTGACGCCCCGTACCAAATCATCATGTACGGACCATCAACAACAGGATCATTACAAGGTTAAGTACTATATGCTGTAATTAAAGATGTTGCATTCACGATAAAAAGGTGATGTCATAACCCACATTAAATGTTTTACATTTCAAAAGCATGCTTCACTAAGTAGAAGCAAATAATAAGTGTATGTGACCACAATGGTCATTACAAGTCTTAGTTCAAAAGTAGTAAAGTATGAATGCAGGATAAAGTAGTTCATGCGATGACAACTCTAAGCAGCGGGTGTCTACAGCACGACTAGTACACAGCGGAAGCTAATCTCAAGCACCTGAGAAAAACATGCTTAAAAACGTCAACACAAAGGTTGGTGAGCTATAGTTTAAGTATAACAGTATGTAAGGTAGGCCACGAGATTTCAGTGCTACAAAGAGCGTTTCAAAATAGTATGATAAAGTATATGTTAACCGTGGGCACTTGGTAACTAACTTAACGTTTATACCCCCTGAAAGTACACTTGGCAAGTGTGTATGTCTACGAAGTATTAAACACTCGTTAAATGCTAGCGCTACTAGCCCGAGTGGGGATGTCAAACATTATGGATCCATATCTAAGATTCGCGTTCATGGTTCAAAAACCAATGATTAAACGTTACCGAGCTAAAGGGAATGTTTCTTCCGTTATATAACCCACACATATATAAGTTTAAGTATTCGTGCCTAGTATGTAAAATATAAAATCCGCATGTAATCTCAGTTCCCAAAATAAGTTAAAGTAAAAAGGGAATGCTATAACTCACAATGATATTGTAGTCATAAGGTCGGTTCGGAAAAGGTGTGCAAGTAATCGGTCCGAAGGTCCTCAACCTAAGGCAAATAATACTAAGTCAGTAAATCGTCTTAATAGGTTTAAAAGTATGTATTTAAGGTCATAAAGGTCATCATCATTCATCATCAAACAAAAGACGTAAAGTAGGTTTCGTTTATGAAAGTAGTTTAAAACAAAGGCTGACTTCGATCAGTCACCACGGCCTCTACCCTTACTGAATTAAGGTGAGACCAGTGGCCATGGCTCCGTATATGAGTCCCTTAAGTGTGGTAAAATTTACAGAAGCAAACTCATCTTCTTTTAACCGTGATGACGGTTTAAGTGCGAGTAGGTCTGAAATTTCTGCACAACGTTAAAAGACATAGTAACGGTCGGAGGGCCATAAATCCTAAACCGTAACTCGGATTAAGACGAGTCCTATATGAAAAGTTATCTAATATAAAAGATATATCTACAAATCATGGTTAGAACAGCCCAGGTCTGCTGGTATGTTACAGAAACAGCAGGTCAGTAGGTTTGGACAGAAACAGTAAGTTTAAAAGGGTTCCGGTGGTCTTGGTGCTTGATGTTCATCATGGTTCTCATCCTTGATGCATATAGCTTCAAGTGTACAACTTATTGATGTATCTACATCATCTTAACCAAGTCTTGACCATCATAACCCTAGTGCAGTCTAAGACATGAAGCACAACTCACTTAAGAGTTGCATGTAGTTTGATGAACCAAAGTTACATCAAAGTCTTAGGTTTGACACTTACATGAACTATAAGACTAATAATAAGTTACAAACTTGAAAATGAACTTATGAAATCAAGATCTTAAAATGTAGAACATAGTTCTTAGTTAGATCTTGAAGATCCAAGACTCAAAAGTCTAGATCAAGCATAAGTATACAAAGTTATAATTAAAAAGTTTCCTTTATATGTTCTTGAACTTTAAAGTTAACTTTAAGTTCAAGATTAATGAGATCAAAGTTAACTTGTAACATTTGACCAACAAGAACATAAATAATGAAATTAAAGTGCAAGAATGAAGTAGTAAACTAAGTAAACAAGTAAATTATTCATGGTTGTTCATACTTTAAAGATTCAAACCAAAGTTTGATCTTTAGAAAGTAAACTTTAAAGTTTACTTCATGAACTTCAAGTATGAGTTTAATCAACACATGAACTTGTAATCTTTTAAGAAAGTGTATGTAGAACATAACTAGTAAGTTAAGTTCTTATGTGTTCTTGAAGATACAAGATAAAAGAAGAATCAAACTAGAAAGTTTATTCTTGTAACATGTAAGTAAGTAACAACAATTAATAAAGACAAGTAGTTAAACAATAATCAAGAACAAAAGATGTTGATGATTCACGGTTGCTAGGTTTGATTTTGTAAAGAAAAGAAGAAGAGAAAGAGCTTCAAGTTTACTTACAATTTTAGAGAGAAAAAGAAAGCTAGTAAGTTTTGTGTTTTGAAAATGAGAGAAACAAGCAAATGAAGTGATGAGAAAATGAAACAAAAATCCTTCCCCGTGCCCTATAGGGTCACGGTTCTGCAGCAACAAAAAAAGGAAGAGAGTTGTTTAATGGTCCATGCATGGTAAAGCTCATAAAAGGTGGTTATTAGATGGGGTTTCATGGGGATAAGTTGCTAACTAGATTCCAAGTGCAACAACTAACTAGTTTCCATCAAATTTGATACTTACACATGAAAGAGTGTGCTAACTAAGTCCACTTAAAAGGTAGGGTGGGCTTGGAAGTCCAATATCATGAGTCCATTTACTTTAAACAAGCCCAAGTTCCATTAATTAACAATTAAATCCAATTAAAGCCCAAGTAACTAACTAATCACCATAGTTAATTAAAATGATTAATAAAATTAATCATGAATGTAAATATTTCTTGAAAATATTATTCGTGTAAGTTTCGGGTGTCACAAAGACATTTCGGGCAATTAAAGTCAAGTTCGGGCAATCATGACAACATGTAAATGTAATAACATACATTCGTTTTATCACACGTATTAATAATAACAATTATTAATAAATAAACGTTGGAAAATCCAGGGTCGTTACATTACCCACCTGTTAAAGAAAATTTCGTCCAGAAATTTAAGCTGAGGTAGATGGAGGAGTCGGGAAAAGGTGAGGATACTTCCGCATCATTTGATCCTCTCTCTCCCAAGTAAACTCAGGTCCTCGTTTGGCATTCCATCGCACTCGGACGATCGGAATCTTGTTGTGTTTTAAAGTTTTGATCTCACGATCCATAATTTCAACAGGTTCTTCCACAAAGTGAAGTTTGTCGTCAATCGTAAGTTCCTCAAGTGGTATGATAAGTTCCGGTGCAGCAAGACACTTCTTCAAGTTTGACACATGGAAGGTAGGATGAACTAAGCTCAATTACGCTGGTAGATCCAAACGGTAAGCAAAGGGTCCAACTCGTTCCAAGATTTCAAAAGGACCAATGTATCGTGGGTTCAACTTTCCACGTTTTCCAAAATGGATCACACCTTTCCAAGGTGCAACCTTCAACATTACACGATCACCCACGTTGAATTCAAAGTCCTTACGTTTAAGATCGGCATAACTCTTTTGACGATCGCGGGCAGTCTTAAGTCTAGCTTGGATCTGAGCAATCTTCTTCGTCGTTTCGTGGACTACCTCGAGTCCGGTGATTTGCTTTTCGCCTACAGCGGCCCAACAAATAGGAGATCGGCACTTGCGGCCATACAATGCTTTAAAAGGTGCGGCATTAATGCTCGAGTGATAACTGTTGTTGTACGAGAATTCGGCGAGTGGAAAATGTCTTTCCCAAGCCTTTCCAAAATCAATGACACATGCACGCAACATGTCTTCCAAGGTCTAAATCGTTCGCTCACTTTGTCCGTCAGTCTGAGGGTGATAAGCAGTACTCATATCGAGACGCGTTCCCATGGCTTCTTGTAAAGAACGCCAAAATCTGGAAGAAAAACGGGGATCGCGATCGGAGATGATCGATAAAGGTACACCATGACGAGATACAACCTCTTTGATGTACATCTGAGCAAGTCTTTCCATTGTATCAGTTTCCTTCATCGCTAGGAAGTGTGCAGATTTGGTAAGGCGGTCAACAATAACCCAAATAGTATCGTATCCGCCCACCGTCTTCGGCAGCTTAGTAATGAAATCCATTGTGATCCTTTCCAACTTCCATTGTGGGATTTCCGGCTGTTGAAGTAACCCAGAAGGTCTCTGATGTTCGGCCTTAACTTTCGAACAAGTCAAACACTTCCCAACATAAGTTGCAACGTCCTTCTTAAGATTCGGCCACCAATACTGTTCTTTAAGGTTGTGGTACATTTTGCCTGCTCTAGGGTGAATCGAATATCTCGATTTTTGTGCTTCATCAAGTATCAGGTTTCGTAGATCTCCATAAAAAGGTACCCAAATTCTTCCGGCATAACATCGGAGTCCAGACTCCCTAACCTCGAATCGAGAGACAAGTATGTTCAAATGTTCATGAGATATGTTCTCCTCCTTGAGAGCCTCATCTTGAGCTACTCTGATCTGGCTGTTGAGGTTCGAATGGATGGTGATGTTCAGAGCCCTAACACGAAGAGGTGCCATCCTCTCCTTTCGGCTTAAAGCGTCAGCTACAACATTGGCCTTGCCAGGGTGATAACGGAGTTCACAATCGTAGTCGTTGAGCGTCTTGATCCATCGATGTTGTCTCATATTCAGTTGCTTCTGATCAAAGATGTGCTGGAGACTCTTGTGATCGGTGAAGATAGTGCTCTTAGCTCCATACAAATAGTGTCTCCACAATTTAAGCGCAAAGACAACGGCTCCAAGTTCAAGATCATGTGTAGTGTAGTTCCGCTCGTGAATCTTCAATTGGCGGGAGGCATAGGCAATAACCTTTGATCGTTGCATCAGTACACAACCAAAACCACTCTTCGATGCATCACAATAAACAACAAAGTCGTCACTGCCTTCAGGAAGTGATAGGATAGGTGCGGTGGTTAACTTCTTCTTCAAAGTTTGAAATGCTGATTCGTGTGCGGGTTCCCAAATGAACTTCTTGCCCTTGTGAGTCAGTGCGGTCAAAGGACGCGCAATCAGAGAAAATCCTTCGATGAATCTTCGGTAATAACCTGCGAGACCTAGGAATTGGCGAATATGCGTCGGAGTAGTGGGGGTCTCCCACTTGCTGATGGCTTCAATCTTGGCGGGATCAACTTTGATACCCTGATCGCTTACAACATGACCCAAAAATTGTACTTCCTTCAACCAAAATTCACACTTGGAGAATTTGGCGTAAAGTTGCTCTTGTCTTAAGAGTTCAAGCACTAATCGGAGGTGTTGCTCATGTTCTTCTTCGCTCTTAGAGTAGATGAGGATATCATCTATGAAGACGATAACAAACTTATCCAAGTAAGACTTGCAGACACGATTCATGAGGTCCATGAACACATCAGGTGCATTTGTTAAACCGAATGGCATCACGAGAAACTCATAATGACCATAACGGGTCCTGAATGCAGTTTTCATCACGTCACTTTCCTTCACCCTCAGCTGGTGATATCCGGATCGCAAATCGATCTTTGAGTAAATGCTCGATCCTTGTAGTTGATCAAAAAGATCATCAATTTATGGAAGAGGATACCGATTCTTGATTGTCAATTTGTTGAGTTCACGGTAGTTGATACACATACGGAAGGATCCATCCTTCTTCTTCACAAACAACACAGGTGCGTCCCAAGGCGAGAAGCTTGGTTGAATAAATCCTCGGTCTAACAGCTATTGTAGTTGACTCTGTAATTCTTGCATCTCGGAATGTGCAAGTCTATAAGGTGCGCGAGCTACAGGTGCAGCTCCTGGCACTAAGTCAATCTGAAACTCTACTGCTCTCTGCGGCGGTAATCCAGGCAATTCCTCTGGGAAGACATCAGAAAATTCGTTCACAATTCGAACGTCATTCACGCTCTTCATCTCAGTTTCTACCGCTTTCACATGTGCTAGGACAGCAAAACGTCCCTTCTTCATAATCTTTTACGCTTTCACGCAACTAATGAGGTTCAACTTCGAGGTACATCTCTCTCCATAGATAACCAATGGTTCGCCATCTCCTTGTGGTATGCAAAGTGCTTTATCTCCGCAGATTATATCGGCCTTTATCTTGCTCAACCAATCCATACCGACGATCACGTCAAAACTTCCCAGTTTGATAGGTATCAAATCAATTTCGAAATCTGCACCAGCTATGTTGATAATAGCTCCTCGACTAATATGGTCAACCTTTTCAAGTTTTCCATTGGCGACCTTGACAAGCATACTTTCTTTTAACGGGACTAATGACCAATTAATCTTATCGCAAAAATGTCTACATACATAACTTCTATCCGCACCAGTATCAAACAAGACAGAAGCTAAAAGATTGTTGATTGTGAATATACCTGTCACCAAGTCGGGGTTATCGTGTGCATCCCTTGCATTAACATTAAAAGCTCTACCACGGGGTGGCCCGCCATCTTTTTGCTTGTTAGGGCATACATTTCTGAAATGGCCCGTCTGTCCACATTCGTAGCACTTCTTTGGCCCATTGGTGTTCGGCTTCCCATTCAAAGTGGTGACCTTGTAGTCTTTCCCGATATGCCCAGCCCGTTGACACTTCTCACAGACAACATTGCAATATCCAGTATGGTGTTTGTAACACCTCTTGCATTGTGGTAAGGTTCCTTTGTAGTTCGGTGTGGTGTTGGTGTTATTGTTGGGATTAGGGTTTCCACCGTTGTTGTACCTCTTGGCGGGGGTCTGATCGTAGTTTCTCCCCCTGTTATTGTTGTTGTTGTTGTTGTTGTTGTTGTTGTTGTTGTTGTTGTTGTTGTTGTTGTTGTTGTTGTTGTTGTTGGGGTTGTTGTGGTTGTTATGGTTGTTGTCCCATTTCCTCTTCTCGCTACTACCAGCTTCAAACTTAGCCTTCTCCGGCTCATCAATAAGAATCTGATTCATGAGAGTATGCGCCATGCGCATTGCTTCGGGAATATTCGGTGGTTTGGATGAGGTGACATTTCCTTTGATGGACTTAGGGAGTCCCGAGAAGTATTTTTCCATGCGCTTGAATTCGGGGGTGACCATGGTCGGACACATCAGTGCTAACTCCAAAAACCTACGATTGTAACTGTTAAGGTCGTTCCCTACGGCCTTCAACTGCATGAATTCAATTTTCATCTTCTGAATTTCGGTTCTCGAACAATACTCATCAATCATAGCCGCCTTGAATTCCTCCCATGGCATAGCATACGCCTCATCGATACCTTTCGCTTGAGCTAACGTGTTCCACCACGTTAGCGCGCCGTCAGATAGCGTGCAAGATGCAAACTTGGTCTTATTGTCCTCCGAACAGTTGCTAACTCGGAATACTGATTCAAGTTTTTCGAACCATCTGGTGAGACCAACTGGTCCCTCGGTGCCGCTGAAGTTATGCGGTTTGCAGCTCTGGAATTCCTTGTATGTACACCCATTTCGAACGGGTGGAATAACCAGTGGTGGTGGCGGTGGAGCTTCGAGATTTATTTCTGCTAGGGCTGCAGTGACCCGTTCGTTGATCATGTCCTCAATCTGGGCGGCGGTAGGTGTGGATCTTCCGTTAGCCATGGTATTCTAAACAAAATTTTGACTCAAGTCAAAATCCAGTATGCAAGTAGTAATAATACAGTATATAGTGACCAACATGGAATCAAAATATCACATGTTATTAAATAATACATCTAGGTACAAATACCACAGAATCATCGTACATCAATGTAAATAGAACATCGTGCAAGAATTAAATAACGCAAAGTTCCATTCATTAATAATAATAAGTTTCATACATCTGAATAAGTTCGTACAATACATATGAAATACATGAAACTATATCTAGATTACATCATGAAATCTAAATACAAGGTCTTACGGTGAAGGCGGGTGAACTGCTCCTCGAGCCAACTGCTCCTCGAGCTCAGTGACTCGAGCTCGGAGATTCTCAATCTCCCTCATCAGTTCCTCGTTAGAGGGAGTTGGTGGGGCAGGCGGTGCAGGTGGGGCGGGTGGTGCTGGTGGTGCCGGTGGTGCTGATGTAGATGGTCCGGCTCCTGATGTAGACGGTACGTCCCTAGATGTAAGTGGTCCGTATCTAAATCTAGGTGGTACGGTTCCAGGAATAGTCAATACGTAATGGGGAACCTTATGTATCTGTGGGTCGGCAGGGTATGGCATAACTCGTTTACGAGCAGTAACCCTACGACGATGGCCAAATGCGTCAGTAAAAGCACGACCTCCATTCACCCCTGGAATGACGGTGCCGTCGAAATGGTACCGCTTCTTCGGCGGGGTGGAGGCTGCCTGAATAGGTCTATCAGCAGGATCCTCATCATCGCTGGAGTCGTCTGATGATGAAGAATCGGCGGATGATGAGTCATCCGAATCGTGTGGTGGTGACACTAGTGGCTGAGCTGGTAATCCGAAGCGTCCGAAGGCGGCCAACATCTGTCTGTGTCTGCCTGGCAGAATCACGACTAAACGTCCATCGGGAGTGCGTCAGCAAGGCGTGCGCATGTGGTTACGAAACGGCCCTTCCCCGAACTCCGCGGGGATCTCAATACAACCAATGCGGGGCTGTGACCTCGAGGGTCCGGGAGCAGACACTGGGGCAGGTGCACTAGTACCAGCTCCGGAAGTGGAAGCGCCGGGATCACTAGTGGGTGTCGGGGCCGGTGTATCGGCAGTAGCAGCAGCAGGTGTAGCAGTAGGTAGGGCGACGGGGTCTGAGTCTGTACTGCCCGAAATGCCAGCAGGTGGAACATCTGACATCTGAACAAGGAAAAATAAATTTTCCATGTCAGTATGTCATAAAGCAAGCAAATAATAGGCCAACAGTTTAAATCATATATAACGGTAACTAGCATGGCAATAACAGTAATTCGTATGAAGGTAGCATGCAATCGAAAGCAAGTAGCATCATGCAGTAGTGAAATCATGTAGTAGCATACGGCATATAGCGGAAAAAGTAAGCAGTAGCATGCAGTAAATTCAGCGGAAACAAGTAAACTAGCAAGTTGTAGATTAGTCCTATTAGTGAATCCTACTCGGGTCGATCTTAGACTCACTAATGCAACCTAATTCCCTACAACCAATGCTCTGATATCAAATGTGACGCCCCGTACCAAATCATCATGTACGGACCATTAACAACATGATCATTACAAGGTTAAGTACTATATGCTGTAATTAAAGATGTTGCATTCACGATAAAAAGGTGATGTCATAACCGACATTAAATGTTTTACATTTCAAAATCATGCTTCACTAAGTAGAAGCAAATAATAAGTGTATGTGACCACAATGGTCATTACAAGTCTTAGTTCAAAAGTAGTAAAGTATGAATGCAGGATAAAGTAGTTCATGCGATGACAACTCTAAGCAGCGGGTGTCTACAGCACGACTAGTACACAGCGGAAGCTAATCCCAAGCACCTAAGAAAAATATTCTTAAAAACATCAACACAAAGGTTGGTGAGCTATAGTTTAAGTATATCAGTATGTAAGGTAGGCCACGAGATTTCAGTGCTACAAAGAGCGTTTCAAAATAGTATGATAAAGTATATGTTAACCGTGGGCACTTGGTAACTAACTTAACGTTTATACCCCCTGAAAGTACACTTGGCAAGTGCGTATGTCTATGAAGTATTAAACACTCGTTAAATGCTAGCGCTACTAGCCCGAGTGGGGATGTCAAACCCTATGGATCCATATCTAAGATTCGCGTTCATGGTTCAAAAACCAATGATTAAACGTTACCGAGCTAAAGGGAATGTTTCTGCCGTTATATAACCCACACATATATAAGTTTAAGTACTCGTGCCTAGTATGTAAAACATAAAATCCGCATGTAATCTCAGTTCCCAAAATAATTTAAAGTAAAAAGGGAATGCTATAACTCACAATGATATTGTAGTCGTAAGGTCGGTTCGGAAAAGGTGTGCAAGTAATCAGTCCGAAGGTCCTCAACCTAAGGCAAATAATACTAAGTCAGTAAATCATCTTAATAGGTTTAAAATTATGTATTTAAGGTCATAAAGGTCATCATCATTCATCATCAAACAAAAGACGTAAAGTAGGTTTCGTTTATGAAAGTAGTTTAAAACAAAGGCTGACTTCGATCAGTCACCACGGCCTCTACCCTTACTGAATTAAGGTGAGACCAGTGGCCATGGCTCCATATATGAGTCCCTTAAGTGTGGTAAAATTTACAGAAGCAAACTCGTCTTTGTTTAACCGTGGTGATGGTTTAAGTGCGAGTAGGTCTGAAATTTCTGCACAACGTTAAAAGACATAGTAACGATCGGAGGGCCATAAATCCTAAACCGTAACTCGGATTAAGACGAGTCCTATATGAAAAGTTATCTACTCGAAAAGATATATCTAAAAATAATGGTTAGAACAGCCCAGGTCTGCTTGTCTGTTACAGAAACAGCAGGTCAGTAGGTTTGGACAGAAACAGTAAGTTTAAAAGGGTTCCGGTGGTCTTGGTGCTTGATGTTCATCATGGTTCTCATCCTTGATGCATATAGCTTCAAGTGTACAACTTATTGATGTATCTACATCATCTTAACCAAGTCTTGACCATCATAACCCTAGTGCAGTCTAAGACATGAAGCACAACTCACTTAAGAGTTGCATGTAGTTTGATGAACCAAAGTTACATCAAAGTCTTAGGTTTGATACTTACATGAACTATAAGACTAATAATAAGTTACAAACTTGAAAATGAACTTATGAAATCAAGATCTTAAAATGTAGAACATAGTTCTTAGTTAGATCTTGAAGATCCAAGACTCAAAAGTCTAGATCAAGCATAAGTATACAAAGTTATAATTAAAAAGTTTCCTTTATATGTTCTTGAACTTTAAAGTTAACTTTAAGTTCAAGATTAATGAGATCAAAGTTAACTTGTAACATTTGACCAACAAGAACATAAATAATGAAATTAAAGTGCAAGAATGAAGTAGTAAACTAAGTAAACAAATAAATTATTCATGGTTGTTCATACTTTAAAGATTCAAACCAAAGTTTGATCTTTAGAAAGTAAACTTTAAAGTTTACTTCATGAACTTCAAGTATGAGTTTAATCAACACATGAACTTGCAATCTTTTAAGAAAGTGTATGTAGAACATAACTAGTAAGTTAAGTTCTTATGTGTTCTTGAAGATACAAGATAAAAGAAGAATCAAACTAGAAAGTTTATTCTTGTAACATGTAAGTAAGTAACAACAATTAACAAAGACAAGTAGTTAAACAATAATCAAGAACAAGTAACAAAAGATGATGATGATTCAAGGTTGCTAGGTTTGGTTTTGTAAAGAAAAGAAGAAGAGAAAGAGCTTCAAGTTTACTTACAATTTTATAGAGAAAAAGAGAAAAAGAAAGCTAGTAAGTTTTGTGTTTTGAAAATGAGAGAAACAAGCAAATGAAGTGATGAGAAAATGAAACAAAAATCCTTCCCCATGCCCTATAGGGTCACGGTTCTGCAGCAACAAAAAAAGGAAGAGAGTTGTTTAATGGTCCATGCATGGTAAAGCTCATAAAAGGTGGTTATTAGATGGGGTTTCATGGGGATAAGTTGCTAACTAGATTCCAAGTGCAACAACTAACTAGTTTCCATCAAATTTGATACTTACACATGAAAGAGTGGGCTAACTAAGTCCACTTAAAAGGTAGGGTGGGCTCGGAAGTCCAATATCATGAGTCCATTTACTTTAAATAAGCCCAAGTTCCATTAATTAACAATTAAATCCAATTAAAGCCCAAGTAACTAACTAATCACCATAGTTAATTAAAATGATTAATAAAATTAATCATGAATGTAAATAATACTTGAAAATATTATTCGTGTAAGTTCCGGGTGTCACAAAGACGTTTCGGGCAATTAAAGTCAAGTTCGGGCAATCATGGCAACATGTAAATGTAATAACATACATTCGTTTTATCACACGTATTAATAATAACAATTATTAATAAATAAACGTTGGAAAATCCAGGGTCGTTACAAAGTCATTGTATTACTTAATAATGATTCAAACTGACAAGGACAGTACAACTTGTCATGGGGCAAACTTTGAAACTGTTTAGTCTAAATATCACAAACTTTGCACTACTTTTAGATCCCTGCGAGATCTACTTTTATAAATAAAAATCTTGTGGTCTAAACAACGATTAACTATTTTGTTAAACCTATGAACTTCACTCAACCTTTTTGATTGACACTTTAGCATGTTTTGTCTCAGGTTACAATTGATCAGCTTGCTCTTATCTATGTGATGCTACTTGGACTCTAGGACTTGAAGAAAGAGTCACATTTATTATTTATGCATTTATGAACATTTACATTCTTGTAATTTCAATTCTTGTAACGACATTCTATTTTCCGCTGCGTATTCAATAAAGTTTGTTTTTATCATATATTGTCGTTCTCGTTATATAATATGTTGGTATTTTTGATATTAATGTCACATTAACCCAGGACCTAACTGGGGGTGTGATACGTAGATTCATCAAAAATTTCTCTTTGGTTGCTCGTCCTCTAACCGCGTTAACTCATAAAGGAAGGAAATTCATTTGGTCAACCGAACAAGAGTCCACGTTTCAAATCTTGAAGAAAAAGTTAACCACCACTCCTATCTTATCTCTCCCTGAGGGCAATGATGATTTCGTTGTATATTGCGATGCTTCGAAACATGGTTTTGGATGTGTTTTGATGCAACGAACATTAAAAGGGACGTTGCTACTTATGTTGGAAAGTGCCTAACTTGCTCCAAAGTCAAAGCCGAACATCAAAGACCATCCGGATTACTTCAACAACCCAAAATCCCACAATGGAAGTGGGAAAGAATAACGATGGATTTTATTAAAAAACTACCCAAGACAATAGGCGGTTATGATACCATTTGGGTTATTGTTGACCGTCTCACCAAATCCGCCCACTTCCTAGCCATGAAGGAAACCGACAAAATGGAAAAACTTGCGCAACTTTACATTAAAGAGATCGTAGCCCGTCACGGTGTACCATTATCGATTATTTCCGACCGAGATGGCCGTTTTGTTTCTAGATTTTGGCGTACTTTACAAGAAGCGTTGGGAACACGATTAGACATTAGCACCGCATATCATCTACAAACCGATGGACAGAGCGAACGCACGATTCAAACTTTGGAAGATATGTTACGAGCTTACGTTATCGATTTTGGAAAAGCTTGGGACAAGCACTTGCCTCTCGCCGAATTCTCTTACAACAATAGTTATCACGCGAGTATTAATGCCGCACCATTCGAAGCGTTATATGGCCGCAAATGTCGTTCTCCCCTTTGTTGGGCTGAAGTAGGCAACAAGCAAATCACTGGACCTGAACTCATTCATGAAACAACAGAGAAGATCGTCCAAATCTGTAATGACCCTACTTTTTTCGTTATCTTTTACCGTTTATTATTTAATGTCCGTTAATTGTTATTCATGTCACGCCATTTCTATGACCTATATTATTATTTTTGTAATAATATATTATTTATTATGTGTTATGTGAATATTTGTATTCATATTTTAAATTGTATGTTTCTACGAGTCGTGGATTTCTATCCGGCGAATCTTTTCGGTTTTCAAACCAACGGTCAGACTTTTGAGATTTTTGAATCCCAATTATTTTAAATATGATATTTTTATGTCATATGAATATATATAGTGTTTATATATTTTATTTGTCGCGTATATGTTATCTCTCCGAATATTTAATCGTGTAGCGGTGTTTTTGCTTTTCGGGCTTCGTTCAGGCATTCGGGCCACAAGCAAATACTCTTAGCATCAAGTTAGCCCACAAGTGGGGCCTACCCTTCATATTTCAGCCGAAAATATCAAAAAAGGGGGGTGTAATGTGCAAATTTGGAAAACTAGTGTTATTATCTTAAACTTCACTACTTCATTTCCATTTTCCCTTAACCTAAATTTTATTTTGTGCTCTCTTCTTCCTCTCATCATGGCCGTCACCACCACCACACATCATCATCATCATCTTTCAATTTTTCCTTGAAGGTTGGAAGCTTTTATCATTTCCGGATTCACCGAATCATCCTCTACGCGTCTATACCATTCGTTTCCCGATTAGGGTATAAATCCTAACCCTATCTTTTTGATTTTTATTTAATTTTTCTGTTTTTGATGGTTATTATGATAGTATAGTACTTGTGGATTGTTGGATTAATGATTGTATGCGTAGAATCACTCGTTAATTCATGATTTCGGTTTGATTGATTTTGGACAGCAGTATTTTCGACCATTTCTGTAATTTTAACTGATGTAAATGTTAAATTAAAGTGTCTAGATGTGTTCTTCTCATCAAGACATTAATTTTAGACTCCGGACACATGTTATTTCGATTCCCTGAGCTTAAGATATGATTAAAATGGTATTTTCTTGAAATCAAAATATAAAAATGAATTGTAGGTATGGTATAACGACCCATCCTAATCCATCTAGACGAATACATTACATTTGGTTACATCGCGAGGTACTTGACCTCTATATGATACCTTTTACAAACATTGCATTCGTTTTTAAAAGACAAACTTTCATTACATCGAAAGTTGACAGCATGCATACCATTTCATAATATATTCAACTAAAATTGACTTAGTAATAATCTTGATGAACACGACTCGAATGCAACGTCTTTTTGAAATATGCCATGAACGACTCCATGTAATATCTCTAATATGAGCAAATGCACAACGGGAGATTTCTTTCATACCTGAGAATAAACATGCTTTAAAGTGTCAACCAAAAGGTTGGTGAGTTCATTAGTTTATCGTAAACATTCATTTCCATCATTTTAATATACCACAAGATTTTCATTTCTCATAAATATACGTCCCATGCATAGAGACAAAAATAATCATTCATATGGATTGAACACCTGGTAATCGACATTAACAAGATGCATAAAGAATATCCCCATCATTCCGGGACACCCATCGGACATGATAATATCGAAGTACTAAAGCATTACAAATTCCAGAATGGGGCTTGTTGGGCGCAATAGATCTATTTTTAGGATTCGCGTCAATTAGTAGACTGGTTTACTAATTCTTAGGTTACCAAACAAAAGGGGCATATTCGGCTTCGATCATTCAACCATATAATGTAGTTTCGATTACTTGTGTCTATTTTGTAAAACATTTATAAAAGCGCATGTATTCTCAGTCCCAAAAATATATATATATACATTGCAAAAGCATTTAAAAAGGGAGCAAATGAAACTCACCTAATGTATTTTGTAGTAAAAATACATATGACTATATTGAACAATGCAGGGTTGGCCTCGGATTCACGAACCTATATCATTTGTATATATATATATATATATATATATATATATATATATATATATATATATATATATATATTAAAACATATAAATGGAGATCACATCATTTTATTTATTAATATATATTATTTATATATATTTGTAGTTATATAGAATTTATTTTGAATTCCATTTAAAACATATACTTATATTATATTTTAAATTATATATATATATATATATATATATATATATATATATATATATATATATATATATTGTATATATATTTTAAATTGATTATTATCTATTCATTTAGTTATATTAATATATATATCTATATACATACATGTATGTATATATATATTATTATTATTATGTTTGAAAATCAATAGTTTTTACCTGTAATTATTTATTTAGATAATGTTAATGTATGTAGTTATATGAAGAAAAAAAATCAATATAGTTATAGTATATGTATTAAATACATTTTATATATAAAATTATTTATTTGTTAAAAAATAATAGTTTTTAACATTAGTGAGTTGCTAATAATAATAACTTTATTAATAATGATAACACTAATAATAATAATATTATTATTAATAATGATAATAATAAAATAATAATAATTATAAAATGATACTAATTAAAGAAAATAATAATAAATTTTGTTGTTTTTATGTTAATGATAATAATAGTAATCCTAAACATGTTAATAATAATAATACATATATTAGTAATGACATTCATAATAATAGTTATAATCCTGATAATAATAACACTAATGTATAATGATAATCATAATAACAACCCCTAGTTTCATTAAGCATATTAATAATACTAACAAATAATGATAATATAAGCAAATATTAATTATATTATCAATAACAGCAATAATAAAATTAATATTAACAATAATAATAATAATAATAGTAATAATAATAATTTTTAAAATTTAAAAACTACCTCAAAGGCTCTTCTAAAAAGAAATGTCTCAGACCGGAATTGAACCCGAGACCTCTAGCTCACACCACAACACCCTCAACCATCGGACTATGTTTGTTTATCTGTTATGTTCTAACATTTTATAAATATAAGACGTATATACTTCTGTTTGCCTCTTCATCTTCTTCTTCTGCACCATTAATTCGACCATGTTACGATTTAACAAACATCACAACTAATATGAGGTTTGAATTAAACCTAAAACATAAATGAAAAATGCCTGTAATTGAATCTGTTTTCGATTAAGCAAAAAAAATAAAAAAAAAAAAATAAACATAACAGCAAGCTGCTGTATCTTACGGTTTAGAAAAGAAAAAAAATTGATCTTGAGTTTGATGACATTTTAGCTAATGCTTGCAACATCAAAAAGGTTTCCAATCACTCATAGAATCTTTCTCAATCGACAATTAATCTGGAAACATTACCTTGAACTCGAATTTAATCTATGAACAATCTTTGACTTTTTTAATCAAAAACTTTGACTTCGAAAATTCAAGATCGATATAAAGAATTGAGAGTTGAGATTTTGAAGAAACAATCACGATGTGATTTAGGACACTTCTGCATTTCAAGATTTCTTCAATTTGTTGTGTATTATTTTAGAGGTTAAATGGGTTTGAATAAAAAAAATATCTGTTCTGTTCTTTCTTTTTTTTTTTACGAAAAGCAGAACAACAGAGGTTTTATCAGGATAATTGAATGATTGATACAGAATTAATAATTTATCAATATTGTTTGCGGGGTGGTTGATGTTCGACAGTAATTCACGGGTGAGGGAAAGACAGGAAAAAAAAAGAAAACAGAATAAAGGTGAATCTGATGGATGCTGTATATCTGCTTCTATATCTATCTATATGTATTATAGTTAATATTAATAATAATTATTATTATTATTAAATATATTAAATATAAAGATAGGTTAATATTAATAATAAAATGTTTTTAAATGTTATTACTTAGTTCTTAAATAGTGAAGTCATAAAATTAATAAATAATATTAATACATAATAATACAAAATAAGATACTAATTATCATAATAATAATAAAAATAATAATAATAACATTATTAATGATAATAATAATGATAATACTAATTATAATAATATTAATATTATTAATGATAGTAATAATATTAATATAGCAAATTATTTTTAACATATACATCCTCATATAGAATGAAATGTTCTAAATTTCTACATGTAATATTTATAAGTTAATTTATAACTTATATATATGCATTACAATGTACATATAATAACTATGTATAAAAATTTATAAGTATTTTATATATACTAACCCACAATTGTATATATAAGCATTCGTTATTACATAAGAAAAATTAAAACGTATATTTTCAAATAAAGTAATCAAAGTTTATATATTTTAAAAGTCTATATATATAACTACATTTTAAATTACAAATTTTTATTTTATATCTTAAATTATCGTGCATCAATAATTTCTAACAACTAGATTATATGTTATGGTTTCAAGTTATAGGAATTATATATCTATATATATATATTTAAGCATATCTAACTATAAACAATTGTTCGTGAATCATCGAGTATGGTCGAATGTCAATTGAATATATAAAACAGTTCAAAATTTCTGAAATTCGATTTAATAGACTTTGCTTATCATGTCGAAATTATATAAAGATTAAGGTGCTGTTTGTTTTTTAAGATGTTTTTGTCTGAAGATATATCTGTAAAGAAGATGTGGACTGAAGGTCTGTATGCTGAATAATGAAGACTGTTTCTTTTTAGGTCTGCAACATAACTTAATTCTGTCTGCAGCACTTAGAAGCACATTCCTAAGTCTGCGAGGCTGCAGACATAATAAGACATAATTTTATCTTATGTCTTCAGAAAAACAAACTGTCTGCAGTCAAAACGTCTGCCGGCACACAGACATAAGACATAATAAGGTCTGCAGCCAGGAAAACAAACAACACCTAAGTTTAAATTTGGTCGGAAATTCCCGGGTCATCACAGTACCTACCCATTAAAGAAATTTCGTCCCAAAATTTGAGTGAGGTCCTCATGGCTAACAATAAATTTGTTTTCCTGACGAATATGAGCTGATAAATAGAGTTTTGTCATTATTGAATAATACAGATAAAATAATTCGATTATTCGAAGAGCACGAATGAAGCTATCATAAAAGAGTGAAATGAATAAATGAAGTTTCGTTTTAACTTTTGACGTTGCCTTGGTTGAATTCCGGAGTTCAAGGGATTTAAAAGAAAATCTTGGAAATCTATAAGATCTGATTCTTCGGCGAATAAGGAAATTAAGATCTCTCTAATTAAATACGGTGATCTGCTTCGATTACTCTGTCTGATATTTCTATTATAAATTAAACTCTTCCGTTCTATTATTCTCACCATTCCTATACTTTCCTTCTTGTTTCATACATCCAAAAGATTCTGAAAATGCTTAATCCATTTATGATCCTTGTCCTTATCCTGACTATCGCAACAATCATTTTTCTTTTCCAACTTCCACCATAGGAATCTGCTTACTTCTATTTCGCCCTTGGGATTATAATGTTTTAAATTCTCCCGTGTCTTTATGTTGCGATAAACATTGATATACACGGTTTGTAATTTATGTGTTGTTATCGGGCTTTATATTCTCCCTTATATTTCAAAGCTCTATGCTTTTGTTTTCTCTTCCCGACTTCAAGTCAAGCGAATAATGGTCCAGAATTTGTAGATATAGAGTTTCGAATGATTATAATGTTCTAAGCAGGAAGGAACGTGATAGCACGATTTGATTTTCAAATTTATCAACATCACGGAAGATAGAACCATCAAGAATACATTTTCTTGATTTGTTCAGGAGTTAAGTAGAATGAAAGAGTTATGTAACATGGCACATGATGACGTTATGATCTGTGAATCATCACGTCTCATTAGAAACTCAGCATGACTTACTGTAATATAATCACGTTGATCAAGTGTCATTATATTATATTAAATCATGCATCAATTTCCAACACTACTTCAAAAGCATTCATAGTTTAAATTCGAAAGTTTACAGAATATAGAAACTAACAGTTTCTATATAATGTAACACTGATAGCACGAAGAGATTAATGATTTCAGATAAGAATAGTTATGAAAATATCTTCAGAAATATGGAGGATATTTATAATGAAAGATACGATGATATCTTGAAATTTCTAATATCGAAGGATGGTGAAGAAAATTTGTCCGCAAGAGTTTGGAGTCAGAAGCAAGATATTCGCTAAAGATTTCATCAGAAACTGAATCATCAGGATTCTTAATGTACAAGTTTAGTCCTTGTGATTTGTTCAGAGACTCCTTCGTAGTTTGCTCAATCAGTTTTTCAGTTTCAAACTTTTTCTGAGCTTTGCCAACATACAATTCTTTATCATTAACTTTTGGATGTTGAGGTCGTTTACAGTTTTTGTTGCTTCATTCAACTTTTCAAAATTCAGAGTATTAATTCGCAGAATGGGTGCTTTTCAGAATTTCAGAATGGAAGATCATAGTTCTAAGAGATAAATGTTATATGGATACATATAACTGCTGATGTGGAAACGTTGCGAGACTCACAATACAGATTTGCTGATTCTCGGTAATTGGTATGGAAATTCTTGTTACAAGATGCGGATGAGTACATGATGAGACTTCAATAGATAAATATAGTGAATTGTCGGAGAGATTTAAACCAAGGAGCAACGAGGTTGCTGGTACGTCTGCTGGTAATATGATGGAATATAAAAAGTTCTCTGGTAACAATAAAAGAGCATGCATATAAATCAAGGTGATAATAGGGTTGTTTCGAACGAAAAGTCAAAGTTGACTTGCTGGAGCTGTGACAAAATTTGCTACTTTAAAAGGAATTACCAAGTTATTTTTGGTAATAATAATACTAAAGGAATTAGCACAGATACGTGTTAAACGTTTACTCAGATTCCAAGAGTTTTCAAGTGCATAACTATATGCATCAATCTCTTCTTATGTAGATGAAGTGCGGTTGGTTCATCCTCTCGATTGAGGTGTTTTCAAGAATTACGAAAGGTTTGAACGCATATTGTAATCATCGAGATACAAATGAGGTTTAAGATGAAATCAAGTGACAAACTTGAAGAATTGTTTAGTTTCATATGTTATAATCAATATTTTAATTCATTTTAATTGTCCAATGTTATTAGTCCACAGTCTATAGTCCACAATTGACAGTCCAATAATTCATATATAGTTTAATATATAATATTCGAATTAATTAATACGTATCGTGGCCCGATTAAAGTGCGTAAAATAAATAACCCAAATTAACTGACGATAATTAAAATTGCGAGAATATAAATTGCGATATTTAAATTACGATAAATAAAAATGTAACCAGTTAGCTAGGAACAGTTAGCTAGAAACAGTTAGCGTGGATTCTTAACAAAATTCTTCTCATAGTTAATTTTTTTATTTCTAACAAATTTTATTTTGTCCAATGTTTTCTTCATTATGCCACTTGTTGGATTCTGATAGGTAAAAATCCAAATATGAAATTTTATGAAAATGGTTATTCTGTGATGAACGGATACGTATATCGGTGGTTGTAAATAGAATAGTAAATGACTGTTGAATTAGATTTGAAAGAATGTACAGTGTACTTATTAATATGAAATCTAAATATTACCCGGGTATTACCTACCCGTTAAAATATTTTTATCATTAACAGTTTGTACGAAAGAATTTTCAATTACAATCTTTATGAAAATATATATACATATATACTTTCTTCAGATGTAATTATGGATTTAATGAGTCAATATGATATTAAACTCATTTGATCTTTTTTTTTGTTTAAGCTAGAATAAATAATCTTTAAAACTTTTAGAAACCACATATTTTTCGCAGAATATTTCTTCAACGAAGTTATGAATTACTACTTCATCGTTCATTGTTGTTGGTACTCCTTGGTATCTATGGTGCGTATGACGTTGATGTTCGTGTGACAGATTGTGAAGTTGAGATTTGCGATGCGGTTGTTGTTGGTGGCGGTAATGGTACTATTGGCGTTGGTGATGGTGGTACTGGTTATGCTGCTGGTGCTGTTGCTGGTGTTTGTAACATTTGCACCATATTCTCCAAAGCCACTACCCGAGCGCGAAGCTCGTTGACTTCTTCTATTACACCGGGGTGATTGTCGGTTCGAACGAGCGGATAAATATGATCTAGAATTTGGTATAGTATATAATCGTGACGAGATACTCTAGAAATGAGAGAGAAAATGGTGTTTCGGACAGGTTCGCCGGTAAGTGCTTCAGGTTCTTCGCCAAGAGGGCAATGTGGTGGATGAAATGGATCACCTTCTTCTTGTCTCCAATGATTGAGGAGGCTACAAACCCAGCCCCAATTTATCCAGAATAGATGATGACTAATATGTTGATCCATTCCGGTTACACTGCTTTCGGAGCTCGAGTGAAAATTCATATCGGAATAGTTATCGGAATCCGATGAACTTGAACTGGTTGTGGAATTCGTCTTGCACGGTTAGGTAAAGGATTTTATGAAATGATTTTCGGATATCGGATGATATTCTAATTACATAGAATATCTATGTATAGTACAGAAGATCCCGTAGATTACAGAGGAAATTAAGGAAACGTGTCATACAAAGTCTATAGTAACAGATACGCTAAGATATGGATTAGCAGACACGCTAAGATATGAATTTTGTCTCTACACTATTCATGTAATCAATGCAATAAGAAGTGTCTAGACTAAGAATGATAAGCAGGTAATTTCCTAAAGAAGATAAGTAGATGATTTTCGACACGAAATGATAAGCAAAACTTTTGACATGCAGACACGGTCGAAGTCTAGACTTACTAATGCATCTAAACAACTATCAGTTAGACACACTAATGCAAGACCTGGTTTGCTAAGACCACTGCTCTGATACCACATGAAGCGACCCGTCCTAATCCATCTGGACGAATACATTACATTTGGTTACATCGCGAGGTAGTTGACCTCTATATGATACATTTTACAAACATTGCATTCGTTTTTAAAAGACAAACTTTCATAACATCGAAAGTTGACAGCATGCATACCATTTCATAATATATCCAACTAAAATTGACTTAGTAATAATCTTGATGAACTCGACGACTAGAATGCAATGTCTTTTTGAAATATGCCATGAACGACTCCATGTAATATCTCTAATATGAGCAAATGCACAGCGAAAGATTTCTTTCATACCTGAGAATAAACATGCTTTAAAGTGTCAACCAAAAGGTTGGTGACTTCATTAGTTTATCGTAAACATTCATTTCCATCATTTTAATAAACCACAAGATTTTCATTTCTCATAAATATACGTCCCATGCATAGAGACAAAAATAATCATTCATATGGATTGAACACCTGGTAACCGACATTAACAAGATGCATATAGAATATCTCCATCATTCCAGTACACCCATCGGACATGATAATATCGAAGTACTAAAGCATTCCAAATTCCAGAATGGGGCTTGTTGGGCCCAATAGATCTATCTTTAGGATTCGCGTCAATTAGTAGACTGGTTTACTAATTCTTAGGTTACCAAGCAAAAGGGGCATATTCGGCTTCGATCATTCAACCATATAATGTAGTTTCGATTACTTGTGTTTATTTCGTAAAACATTTATAAAAGCGCATGTATTCTCAGTCCCAAAAATATATATATATATATATATATATATATATATATATATATATATATATATATATATATATATATATATATTACAAAAGCATTTAAAAAGGGAGCAAATGAAACTCACCTAATGTATTTTGTAGTAAAAATACATATGACTATATAGAACAATGCAGGGTTGGCCTCGGATTCACGAACCTATATCATTTGTATATATATATATTAAAACATATAAATGGAGATCACATCATTTTATTTATTAATATATATTATTTATATATATATTTGTAGTTATATAGAATTTATTTTGAATTCCATTTAAAAACATATACTTATATTATATTTTAAATTATATGTTTTATATATATATATATATTTTAAATTGATTATTATCTATTCATTTAGTTATATTAATATATATATCTATATACATACATGTAAGTATATATATATTATTATTATTATGTTTGAAAATCAATAGTTTTTACCTGTAATTATTTATTTAGATAATGTTAATGTATATAGTTATATGAAAAAAAAATCAATATAGTATGTATTAAATACATTTTATATATAAAATTATTTATTTGTTAGAAAATAATAGTTTTTAACATTAGTGAGTTACTAATAATAATAACTTTATTAATAATGATAACACTAATAATAATAATATTATTATTAATAATGATAATAATAAAATACTAATAATTATAAAATGATACTAATTAAAGAAAATAATAATAAATTTTTTTGTTTTTATGTTAATGATAATAATAGTAATCCTAAACATGTTAATAATAATAATAATACATATATTAGTAATGACATTCATAATAATAGTTATAATCCTGATAATAATAACACTAATTTATAATGATAATCATAATAACAACCCCTAGTTTCATTAAGCATATTAATAATACTAACAAATAATGATAATATAAGCAAATATTAATTATATTATCAATAACAACAATAATAAAATTAATATTAACAATAATAATAATAATAGTAATAATAATAATTTTTAAAATTTAAAAACTACCTCAAAGGCTCTTCTAAAAAGAAATGTCTCAGACCGGAATCGAACCCGAGACCTCTCGCTCACACCACAACACCCTCAACCATCGGACCATGTTTGTTTATCTGTTATGTTCTAACATTTTATAAATATAAGACGTATATACTTCTGTATCCCTCTTCATCTTCTTCTTCTGCACCATTAATTCGACCATGTTACGATTTAACAAACATCACAACTAATATGAGGTTTGAATTAAACCTAAAACATAAATGAAAAATGCCTGTAATTGAATCTGTATTCGATTAAGAAAAAAAATAAAAATAAAAAAAATAAACATAACAGCAAGCTGCTGTATCTTACGGTTTAGAAAAGAAAAAAAATTGATCTTGAGTTTGATGACGTTTTAGCTAATGCTTGCAACATCAAAAAGGTTTCCAATCACTCATAGAATCTTTCTCAATCGACAATTAATCTGGAAACATTACCTTGAACTCGAATTTAATCTATGAACAATCTTTGACTTTTTTAATCAAAAACTTTAACTTCGAAAATTCAAGATCGATATAAAGAATTGAGAGTTGAGATTTTGAAGAAACAATCACGATGTGATTTAGGACACTTCTGCATTTCAAGATTTCTTCAATTCGTTGTGTATTATTTTAGAGGTTAAATGGGTTTGAATAAAAAAATATATGTTCTGTTCTGTTCTTTTTTTTTTTTACGAAAAGCAGAACAACAGAGGTTTTATCATGATAATTGAATGATTGATATAGAATTAATAATTTATCAATATTGTTTGCGGGGTGGTTGATGTTCGACAGTAATTCACGGGTGAGGGAAAGACAGGAAAAAAAAAGAAAACAGAATAAAGGTGAATCTGATGGATGCTGTATATCTGCTTCTATATCTATCTATATGTATTATAGTTAATATTAATAATAATAATTATTATTAAATATATTAAATATAAAGATAGGTTAATATTAATAATAAAATGTTTTTAAATGTTATTACTTAGTTCTTAAATAGTGAAGTCATAAAATTAATAAATAATATTAATACATAATAATATAAAATAAGATACTAATTATCATAATAATAATAATAAAAATAATAATAATAATAACATTATTAATGATAATAATAATGATAGTAATAATTATAATAATATTAATATTATTAATGATAGTAATAATATTAATATAGCAAATTATTTTTAACATATACATCCTCATATAGAATGAAATGTTCTAAATTCCTACATGCAATATTTATAAGTTAATTTATAACTTATATATATGCATTACAATGTACATATAATAATTATGTATAAAAATTTATAAGTATTTTATATATACTAACCCACAATTATATATATAAGCATTCGTTATTACATAAGAAAAATTAAAACGTATATTTTCAAATAAAGTAATCAAAGTTTATATATTTTAAAAGTCTATATATATATATAACTACATTTTAAATTACAAATTTTTATTTTATATCTTAAATTATCGTGCATCAATAATTTCTAACAACTAGATTATATGTTATGGTTTCAAGTTATAGGAATTATATATATATATATATATATATATATATATATATATATATATATATATATATATATATATATATATATATATATATATATATAAACATATCTAACTATAAACAATTGTTCATGAATCATTGAGTATGGTCGAATGTCAATTGAATATATAAAACAGTTCAAAATTTCTGAAATTCGATTTAATAGACTTTGCTTATCATGACGAAATTATATAAAGATTAAGTTTAAATTTGGTTGGAAATTCCCGGGTCATCACATATGGTCCGAATTTGTGACCACTTTTGGAGTCTTTAGGGTGTACTAGTGTGTCAGGATTGATGATTGGATGAACTTTTATGTTCAGGTCATCGAAATTCGAGCCACGGATCACCCGTTATGACTAAAACATGTTTTTGAACGAATTAAAGCTCCAAGTTGATTAATGACTGTAGATCACGACTTGGTGGCCGTTCTTGGGGTTTTCTTGATACACTAATGTGTCGGGTGGGTTGGTTAGGCGAAGATATATATAAGACTCGCCGAAAACTGATTCCCGGGGCTCAAGTTATGACCCGATGAACTTTTAATTAAAACTTATGGTTATTAACTAAGACTTATGATATAAATAATGATTTTTATTATTAATAAATTACTTATGATATAAAAAGTAATTATTTTAATTTAAGACTTATGATATACATATTTATTATATCATTTATTAATTAATTATGATTTAATTTAAACATTTAATTAAACTTATGATTAATAATACTTTTATTATTAATGAAAAATACTTATGATAAGTATTAAACTTATGTTATGAGATTATTATAATAAGACTTATAATAAATATTAATTAATTATTAAATTATTATAAGGCTTAGTTATTATTTAATTATAATTTAATTATTAAATACTTATGATTTAATGATTATAATACTTATGATATGATTAATAATTCATTATTAATTAATAATACTTATGATATGATTAAAATTTATTATTAATTAATAATACTTATATTATGATTAATATTTAATTAATTAATTAAATACTTATGTTATATTAATTATATCATTTAAACTTATGTTAACTTTAATAATTCAATTTAATTTAATTAAACTTATGTTATGACATAATTATACATATTTGACTTTAATTAACATTATAACTTATATTATTAATATAACTTATACTTTAAAATTCAATGTTGACTATGTTTGACCAAAGTTGACTTTTGAGTTGACTTTTGGTTGACTTTGACTTTCAGTTGACTTTTGTTGACTTTCTAATTAAGGAAACTTTCCTAACTTAAAATCTTTCCAAAAATAGCAACTTTTCTAAAATAGAAACTTTCCAAAAATAGAAACTTTCCAAAAATGGAACCCTGCTAAAAATAGAAACTTTCTAAAAATAGAAAGTACTTGTCCTTACGCTGTTCTGATCAAACCGATGCATGTTGAGTGTTGTTCTATGTTTACTTGCGACAAGTACTATAACTATCATGCTAAGACTTGACCTAAGTTAGTTATTTATATCGACCTGCTTTATTTATAGGTCGGCGTTGTGATCATTCTTGATCACTTTACTTCACTTGCTGTTCGCTTTTTGTGTGGTTACTTCTTTTGCTTAAAGGTGAGTTATAGTCCTGTTTTTACATACTTTTCAAAGTATATTTTTGGAATGTGATTACATGCATTTTATTTTACGTTTAGACACAAGTAGCAATTAAATTTAAATTATTCATTATGAGTTGAACAAAAATATTCCCTAGTCTGGTAACTGTAATCACTGGTTTCTACTGGTGAACGCGAATCCTACGGATAGATCTATCGGGTTTGACAACCCCATTTCGAGTTAGTCGCGCTAGCAATTTATAATCGGAATGTTTAATACTTTGTATTTAGTTGAAAATACACTTGTTCAGTGTATATTATTTATTATGTTTGGCAAGGGTAAATAAAGGGTTAAGTGGTTACCAGGTGGCTCATTAATAATGGAATAATGTTTTATGTTTTCTAACATTTTAAATCTTGTGGTCTAAAGCTTATACGTTTATTTAAACCTATAATTCACTCAACATTTTTGTTGACAGTTTACTCGCATGTTTTCATAGGTACTTGAGTTTGTTTGATATTTCCGCTGTGTTAGAAGAGTCTGCATGCATTTGGGCAGATTTTGCTAAACATTTATGAAACTTTGAACTTGCATTCTATTTTTGAATAATTTAAACTTGTGGGTTTTGTTGACAATGTTTTAATGTCAACGTTGGTTATTAACAAGATTGAAGGTACGCGCTACGCGGCTAAATATTTTTGATAAAATTATTGATGGCTATTTTTTTAAACATAACGCTTGTCAAAGTATTATACGGTTCAAAATTTACCATCATACAGTTGATTTCATTCAATTGCTATTGCTAAGGTTAATTACAAAAGCTAAATAAATAAATAAAAGCATTATGTTCTACTTCTAGGTACATATGCAAGCTATGAAAGGAAAGTGCATAAAACGGCTCCATTGTGGCCGCATCCATTTTTTCATACATCACCTACAAAGTCCATTTTTTACATACAAAAATGGATGGAAGTTAAGATTACATACATATTACATATGAAATTGAGAATTCAACTAAGAGGTGTTGAGTTATCTATAGGTGACGAAATATCACCTGCGAGTAGAGTGTTGTTGGAGATATGGGTACGTAGTTGGTTATATGCAACGAACTGGAAGTAGTGATTTGGGAAGTCCGCCAACGGTGTTACAAATGAACTGCATTGTTGTTGGCCCCAACAAAGCCTTCTGCCATCTGTTTAGGTTCATAGTAATTGCCAAACATAATAGTTATTGAAAAAAACTCTCATATATAGTAAACACTAACCTTTTGAATGAGGTCTATCATCATTGATACATGTGGGGTGTCCTATAAATCAGAAATCGAATTAGAAGTATAAAACCTACCTATCAGTCCAAAATAATGAAACATGATAAAAGAGGAAAAAATGAACAATGAACGTTAGCGACAGGCAAAAGCAAGTTTCATCCAAAAGGACATATACGGTGGAAACTGTTGGCCAGAATTGACACAATCCAATATTATAGAAGAAATAACAAATCAAAAAACCTCATTCATACAAGGAATATTAAATCAACATGTAGTCACAGCCATTAAAATAGCGTTTCTTTCGGGGAGGATCTTCACTTTTCCCAAGGTAGCCGATTATACAGGATCAAAGAAAAAATACATAAAAATATACCCAACAAAAGGGAAAATAAAACACCACAACTATTTATCTCTTATACTAATTATGGAAAACGGTTCTTACTAGCATGAACGATGAAAGGCGCAACAAACCTTAAAACACCACAGAAACAACTATCCGTGTTAACCTGAAATGCAAAGTGAAAGACAAAAAAGAAAACAGTTAATAAATCGAGATGAAATCGATTAAGCATACCTGTAACGAAATTGTTCAGCTTCAAAAGTGATTTCGATTTTCAGACTACAATAACAAACAAAATTAAAAAAACAGATCGTTAAATATAAATCGAGATGAAATCGATCAAGCATACCTGATGACACCAAGTTCATCAATAACAGATGCTAGAGTCGACACATATTCTGCATACCAGAAAATACTTCAAAATGTTAAAGCTTTTAATCTCTTTTTTGTCTATGAAATCACATTACAAAACACAACTGAAATAAAATTATCATTTCATTTGTTTATGAAGTTAAAAATTACCATCTAAGGTGTAATCAAATCCATATTTGGGTTGCGGCTTATCTGAATACCCAAAGCCTGCAAAAAGCAAAAATATATCATCAAGGACCAAGCAAATATTATCATTATAATGTGAACTTCTGCCCTAAAAAACAATCACCAGGTACATTCAAAGATAAATACATGATGTAATGGCTTACCTAACAAATCAAAAGCGATAGTGTGATAATCCTTGGATAGCAGTGGTAACACCTTGCGGAACGAATAAGCCTAACGAACATAAGATAAAAATAATTAATATTAATAAAATATAGATTAGTTTCTTCGTATGATGGAGGCGACACTTAAAAAAAGCATAAATACTTTTAAAAGTAGCTAAAAACATCTGTGGAAGATTGAGAACTGCCACCCATTGTAAGACCAAAAATTGTATCTTTGGCCTTTCCACTGGTGCCATAAACAGGACGTGCTTTCATCTAGATATTACAAAATTTGTTAGAAAACAACTGAAATTGAAATTAAAAGACGATGGGTCACGCGCTTCGCGGCTAATAAACGTTTGCAATTGTTTAAGTGCGTATTCATTATGCATTAACTTTATATGGCAAAGCATTTTAGAGAATAAAAATATACGATTGCCGAAACTCAAAAGTAAAAGCATATGTTAACATGCAACTGACAATCGGCAAACCACATTCTGAAAAACAATAATCATAAAGTCAACAAAGAGATTAAACACAACAATACATCAACATAATCCATATCGAATCTAATATGTAATAAAAAAAAATATTAAACATAACACAAAATTGACTAAAAAGAATTACACCCAAGTTTATGATGATTGCACCTATTTTAATCTCCTGAGACAATCATCATGAAGAACAAAGTATCTTCCTGCATATTGCAAATCGAATATAGAATCATATACAACTATCCCCTTAATTTTTCATCAATTTTTTTTCTTCTTCCATTATCAATTTATTTTTGTCTCTTCCACAATTTTATTGATTATATATGTAACAACTGTTTAAAAAGCAATTGTAAGAAAAGTTGAATTGGGTTACCTTGCGTGTACTAAAAAAAAAAGCATAAACCCTTCAATCTCATCACCACTTCCATGTGTATCCGAGAGCACCTTTTTAACCTACTTATATTTTAAACGTTAAGGTCAGCATTAGTTGATTCAATATACATCATAAAAATCATCATCATCTACCGGACTATTGAAACCTGCGGAACAACTTAAAATTAAAATAATTATAATTTAATAAAAACTCTAAAATCAACAATAAAATCCCTAGAAAACACCTCAGGCGTCGCGGCGGGTGGTGGATATGGTGACGGTCTCTGGTGCTCCCAGACCTAGTTTGTTTTTCTTTTGATAAGTCTGCATAGGCTCTAATCTTCCCTGTTTAAAGAAACAACAATTAGTTAGTTCACTTGCATCATACACATTATTAGCAAACAAAAATAATATAGATTTTGATTAACATATAAACACATTCTTAAATGACACCTACTTAGTTTGATTTAACATAGCTACAATTGTTATCTCCATCAACATATGAAGATTAATAGCAAACTTTAGTTGGAAGTAACACTCATGGCTTAAATTATAATATTTTATTTAACTTATAAAGTTTTAGGGTGCAATTATTAATTAGATACAATAAATGTAGTTACCTGTTCAGAAACACCAAGACCAGTTCCTTCTTCCAACCGTGTTTATTCAACATCTGAATTCAACTTACAGATAATATTAATAAAATTAGCAAATTGATGATTATGAAAAGCAGAGATGCGAATATAATAGAATGAAAATATGACCTGAAAATCGATATTAGATGTACTATGGGGGTTGCAATAGAAGAACCCTCAGTATTTGACATCACCATCACCACCTCTAACGGATTTCGTTCTAGTAACTATTTTAATCATTTTCCCTACAAAGAAAACATTAAATTTAAAACACATAAACTAACATTACCAAGAGTACAATCTATTGTATATCTAACTGAGCTTTTATTTAACAATCAAATTGAAAAATGTGATGAATAACAACATTAAAAACCAACCCGAAACATTACCTCTTTGAGTTCGTAAATTCGTTGGAAACATTGGCAGCCGAAAACAACTTGAAGACTTCTAATAACGGCATGAATAATGTAGTGACCCGAACTTTTCCATGTTTATATATATTAATTGAATTTGATAATTACATGATTAAGTGTTTCCAACATGTTAAGAAATCAAACTTGTTAAGACGTGATTAATTGAAATAGGTTTCATATAGACAATTGACCACCCAAGTTGACCGGTGATTCACGAACGTTAAAACTTGTAAATACTATATTATGACATATATATGGTTATATATATAGTTAACATGATATTATGATAAGTAAGTATCTCATTAGGTATTTTAACAATGTGTTATATACATAAAAATGAGACTATTGAATTAAGAAACTCGAAAATGATATATATAACGATTATCGTTATAACAACGTCTTACTAAGTACATATGAATCATATTAAGATATTGATACACTTGGTTAATTATGTTAAATGATAAGTAAATATATCATTAAGTGTATTACCAATGAACTACATATGTAAAAATAAGACTACTAACTTAATGATTTCGAAACGAGACATAAATGTAACGATTATCGTTGTAACGACATTTAACTGTATATATATCATACTAAGATATAGTATATATCATAATATCATGATAATGTAACAATTTAATATCTCTTTAGATATAATAAACATTGGGTTAACAACATTTAACAAGACCGTTAACCTAAAGGTTTCAAAACAACATATACATGTAAAGACTAACGATGACTTAACGACTCAGTTAAAATGTATTTACATGTAGTGTTTTAATATGTATTCATACACTTTTGAAAGACTTCAAGACACTTATCAAGGTACTTCTACTTAACAAAAATGCTTACAATTACATCCTCATTCATTTTCATCAACAATTCTACTCGTATGCACTCGTATTTGTACTCGTATAATACACAGCTTCTAAATGTATTTACTATTGGTATATACACTCCAATGATCAGCTCTTAGCAGCTCATGTGAGTCACCTAACCATGTGGGAAACATCATTTAACATCTAGTATGAAATATCTCACAAAATAACAAACTAATGGAGCCTATATGACTCATGCAAGTTCACGTGAAATGAGAGGTACACAAACACATTCATTTTCAATTTTTCTTGAATCAAATTACTCTCTATCAAGTGTTCTTACTTTGTTCTAAGTGTTCTTCATCATCTTCAACAAAATCTAGCTCAATCTAGTTCATAAATCCATACATAAACCAAGTTATAAAACAACTACTCAAGGACACACCAACAACACTTCCAAGTTTGCTAGCTTACTTTCAATCTTGCAAATCCACTTTGAGTGATCATCCAACCTCAAGAAATCTTTCTTATTTACAGTAAGATATCTTTCTAATATAAGGTAATACTCATATTCAAACTTTGATTCAATTTCTATAACTTTAATAATCTTATTTCGAGTGGAAATCTTACTTGAACTTGTTTTCGTGTCATGATTTTGCTTCAAGAACTTTCAAGCCATCCAAGGATCCTTTGAAGCTAGATCTATTTTTCTCATTTCCAGTAGGTTTATCCACAAAACCTGAGGTAGTAATGATGTTCATAATATCATTCGATTCATATATATAAAGCTACCTTATTCGATGGTTTAAACTTGTAATCACTAGAACATAGTTTAGTTAATTCTAAACTTGTTCGCAAACAAAAGTTAATCCTTCTAACTTGACTTTTAAAATCAACTAAACACATGTTCTAAATCTATATGATATGCTAACTTAATGATTTAAAACCTGAAAACACGAAAAACACCGTAAAACTAGATATACGCCATCGTAGTAACACCGCGGGCTGTTTTGGGTTAGTTAATTAAAAACTATGATAAACTTTGATTTAAAAGTTGTTCTTCTGGGAAAATGATTTTTTTTATGAACATGAAACTATATCCAAAAATCATGGTTAAACTTAAAGTGGAAGTATGTTTTTTAAAATGGTCATCTAGACGTCGTTCTTTCGACTAAAATGACTACCTTTACAAAAATGACTTGTAACCTGTATTTTCGACTATAAACTTATAATTTTTCTTTTTAGATTCATAAATTTAAGTTCAATATGAAACCATAGCAACTTGAATCACTCAAAACGGATTTAAAACGAAGAAGTTATGGGTAAAACAAGATTGGATAATTTTTCTTGTTGTAGCTACGTGAAAATTGGTAACAAATCTATGTTAATCATATCCTAGCTAACTCATATTGTATTATACATGTATTCTAATATATTATGTAATCTTGGGATACCATAGACACGAATACAATGTTTTGACATATCATATCGACCCATCTATATATATATTTCGGAACAACCATAGACACTCTATATGCAGTAATGTTGGAGTTAGCTATACAGGGTTGAGGTTGATTCCAAAATATTATATACTTTAAATTGTGATCTAGCCTGAGGCTTGTATACACGAGGTCGTGGATTGATTCGAGATAATATATATTGCTTTATTTCTGTACATCTAACTGTAGACAACTAGTTGTAGGTTACTAACGAGGACAGCTGACTTAATAAACTTAAAACATTAAAACGTATTAAAAATGTTGTAAATATATTTTGAACATACTTTGATATATATGTACATATTTGTTATAGGTTCGTGAATCGACCAGTGGCCAAGTCTTACTTCCCGACGAAGTAAAAATCTGTGAAAGTGAGTTATAGTCTCACTTTTAAAATCTAATATTTTTGGGTTGAGAATACATGCAGCTTTATAAATGTTTTACAAAATAGACACAAGTACATGAAACTACTTTCTATAGTTGAACGATTGAAGCCGAATATTCCCCTTTTACTTGGTAACCTAAGAATTAGTAAACCAGTCTACTAATTGACGCGAATCCTAAAGATAGATCTATTGGGCCCAACAAACCTCATCTGTTGTAGTGGATGCTTTAATACTTCGAGTTTTTATATCATGTCCGATGGATGTCCCGGAATGATGAGGATATTCTTATATGCATCTTGTTAATGTCGGTTACCAGGTGTTCACCATATGAATGATTTTTATCTCTATGTATGGGATGTATATTGAAATATGAAATCTTGTGGTCTATTATTACGATTTGATAAATATATAGGTTAAACCTATAACTCACTAACATTTTTGTTGATGTTTAAAGCATGTTTATTCTCAGGTGAATATTAAGAGCTTCTGCTGTTGCATATATGGACACGATTTGGAGTCAGCATGCTTGTATAATATTGTTTAAAACTGCATTAGAAATTTACTTTGTTGTAACATATTAATATTGTAAACCAATATGTATTGGTAGTGTGTAAGTGTGATATTTTAGATTATCATTTCTGATAATCTAGGTGGTGTCCTTTTAACCTTATCGATAAAATAAAGGTTATGGTTTGTTTTAAAAACGAATGCAGTCTTTGAAAAACGTATCATATAGAGGTTAAAACCTCGCAACGAAATCAATTAATATGGAACGTTTATAATCAATATGAACGGGACATTTCAGTTGGTATCCGAGCGTTAGTCTTAGAGAACCAGAAGTTTGCATTAGTGTGTCTTATCGAGTTTGTTAGGATACATTAGTGAGTCTGGACTTCGACTGTGTTTTCTAAAATGCCCCGTTCATATCGATTATAAACGATTCACAATAGTTGATTTCATTGCGAGGTATTTGACCTCTATATGATACATTTTACAAACATTGCATTCGTTTTTAAAAGACAAACTTTCTTTACATCGAAAGTTGACGACATGCATACCATTTCATAATATATCCAACTATAAATGACTTAATAATATTATTGTTGAACTCGACAACTCGAATGCAACGTCTTTTTGAAATATGCCAGGAATGACTCCAAGTAATATCTTTAAAATGAGCAAATGCACAGCGGAAGATTTCTTTCATACCTGAGAATAAACATGCTTTAAAGTGTCAACCAAAAGGTTGGTGAGTTCATAGGTTTATCATAAAGCAATAAAATTCATCATTTTGATAGACCACAAGATTTAAATGCTGCATGGTACAAATGGGCCCAAATCCTATACCCACCTGTAATGTACATGCGATATCTTTTAAATACAGTACACCTTTATCGTGTACGAAATCATCTTTCATAAATCTTAGTAACCGTACACATATCTCGTGCACATAAATTAATACACATAACCTGTGTATAAAAATCATTCTCTCGATACATAACATTCACATCAATTGGTGGCAATTATCATGTCCACATAATTCAATGGTGGTAATTATCATGTCCACATAATTTAACGGTGGCAATTATCATGTCCACATAATTCAACGGTGGCAATTATCATGTCCACATAATTCGATGGTGGCAATTATCATGTCCACATAATTCAACGGTGGCAATTATCATGTCCACATAATTCAACGGTGGCAATTATTATGTCCACAAAATTCATTTGAGGAATGTTTTTCTTGTGTATATCTCGTTAAACATTTATAAAAGTATTTTATGTATTCGCAGTTCAAAATATATTTTAAAAGCATTTAATAAAGCAGTTGTAAAAATATCGCATGTATTCTCAGTCCCAAAAATATAAAGAGTAAAAGGGAATCAAATGAACTCACCTAATTTATTTTGTAGTAAAAATACATATGACGACATTGAACAAGTATAGGGTTGGCCTCGGATTCACGAACCTATATTATTTGTATATATATTAAAACACATACTCGTATTCGAATAAATCTATATATTATTTTTAATAATATACTTGTTAAATTATTTGTTATATAGATATAGATATAGATATATTTGATTTATCTATTTGAATTAATTAGTGTTTATCTTTCATTATAACATATTAATAATAATAATTTATATTAGGGTTTATAAAATATATATATATATATATATATATATATATATATATATATATATATATATATATATATATATATATATATTAATTGATATATTTCATATATAGCTTAGTTACTATCTTGTTAATAATAAAATTATAGTGATATGTGATTTTAATGTTCTTGTAATGTATTTTTATATAAACATAATTATTAGTAATAATATTAATATTAATAATAATAATAATAATAACAATATTCCTAATTATAACTATAATCATACTAATAATAATGATAATATCCACAATATTTGATAATGTTATTAAATGATAACTTTTATAAATACACTTATATTAGTAATAATAATAATAATAGTAATAATAATAGTAGTAGTACTAGTTGTATTAACACTAATAATAATTCCTTTTCTAATATTACAAATAACAACAACTAATGATATCAATGATAATAATAATAATAATAATAATAATAATAATAATAATAATAATAATAATAATAATAATAATAATAATAATAATAATAATAATAATAATAATAATAATAATAATAATAATAATAATAATGAAAAGAAAGGTATACCCTCATGAAAAGCTTTTCTAAAAAGAATAGCCCTGGACCGGACTCGAACCTATGACCTCTCATTCCCCAAACACATGTCTAACCAATGTACTGCAATTGCTTTTTCTGTTTCATAACCCAACCTAAATCTATATATCCAATATATTTATCTGTTCTATCTTCATATTCTATTATCATCGTTACTAAAACATCATCCAACCTAACCATCATCATCACATCACAGCCTTCATCGTATTCCTTATCATCATCATCAATATATCATTAACACTTATTATTATCATCAACCTTATGAATCTTCATCGAATCATAATCCTCATCGTATTAATTTATTCACTGTACCCTCATCATTCACGTATCATATCCATCATCATCATTTAGATACGCTCATTATCACCATCAAGTGGTGTCGTGATTGAGTAATAGAACTAGGAAATAAGCAGCGAGGAGAGGTTCAATTAATAGAGATGTGCAGCAGCTAAATGGTAAGAAGCAAATTGGGTTTTAAGGTGGTTGTAAGGCGACATAAAACATAAGGTATTAGCAGCTCGTGATATCCTCATCAAAATGAATAATCGAATACCATTAATTCAACATAATACCTTCATCTATATCCATCATCATGTATCATCATCATTGACATCGTTGTTGTAATAGCAGCAACTGCTACAGTTTGATTTGAACAGAAAATAGTGAGCTGCAACGACAGCAGTTCTTGTTGATCAAGGCCATTGGATTTGATTGTAACAAATAGGCTGCTGCCCAAATTAAAAGCGTAACCAACTCTTGCAGCCCAAGAATACAGTTAGCAAGCCTAACATGAGTTTAAATGGCCCAAGTTCCATGTATATGAATTCAAAACTCCAACAGCCGTTTCCAATCAAAATCACGGATTTAAGGTTCAAAAGAAAAAGAAATTAACGTCCCACATGTAATTATTAATAATAAAGTGACTAACAACTATGGCTGTCTTCTTTGTATCTTCTTTTGCGTGAGACCCCACCTCATTATATAATAACTTTATTAAATTAAGTGGGTTAGTTTGTTTATGGGTTGTCGACCAAAATGAAACTAGTGGGCAATTAGTGACTATCAAGTGTGCAACCTTCATCATTATTCCCAACTATCATTATCATCATCTTTGCTATCTTAACCCTCGGAATCTTTGTGATTATTTAATAGAATAATATAACGAAAACAGAAGACGGATGTTGCAACGAACAAGAGGGTTTCTTTGGGCTGTTTTTGTTCGAGCAGAAAACCGTAACAGTAGCAGCTACCATAATCGTCCAACAACAGCAACCATAATTCAAGATGAAAGCTGTTGTAGCAGCACTAGTAGTTCGTGGCTGGAACAGGAACATTCGAATAGAAAAAATAGGTTTTGAATAGAGTGGGTTTTGGGTTTGTGGTTGTTTGAATAAAACAGAAACATCAACGTAGCAGTAGCAAGTAGCAGCAGCATTTTGGTGTTTTAGTGGTGATGTGGTGGTGTTAAACCGAAATAGTTCAGCAGTGGTTGGAACGATTTGTAGTTCAAAAGTGTTTTGAACATAAAGGTGGTGGAAATGGTATTCGGAGTAATATCGGTTTTAAGGTGAAGAGGGTCATGTTCTTAGGTGGTAGTGGCGATTATAATGGTTTTTAAGAGAGGAAAATAGAAGAGAATGAGAGAGAGGAATTGGTGGTTATTGGAGGTGGATGAGTTCGATGGTGGGGGTTGATCAAGATAATGAAGTGGTGATGTATGGTGATGGTTTGTACTTTGATTGATTTTGCATATGTACAAGTATCTAATATCTATTTATGCTTATGCATATATTTTCATATAGAGATACAGAGATTAGTTAGTCAAAAAGATAAACAGTGATACTTTTAACAATATTGTTTGTTTGTGAATCCCCGAATCGATTGATAACAGAATCGTACGAATTGATCTTTGATATGTAATCAATTTTGAACAGCAACAAAAATTTGATAAAGTGTGATGGTGATGCCATACTGAATCCACCGTAATATATATGATATATATCTATCTTTATATTATGTATATAAATATATAATTAATATTAATAAATATATTAATAATAATAATTCTATTAATAATAAATAATAGTAATACTGAATATTATTAATAATAATAACATTAATATAATACAATTAATAATAATTTTCCTAATAATAATAATATTTATCATAATAATGATATTTTTAATAATAAAGAATTGTATTGTTTTTATAACAATACTAATAATACTAATTATAATAATACTAATGATAATAATCATATTAGTAATAGTAATACTATAACAATAAAATTCCTATATATATATATATATATATATATATATATAGCTTCATTTTTAATAACACTTTTTATCTGGTGTAACAGCTTACATGCATAACTCAATTGATTAAATTGTATTTTGTTATTCCAATTTATTATATGAACTTATATTTATATATAAATATATATCTAGTTATACCAATCGTTCGTGAATCATCGGGAATGGTCAAAGGTCATTGAATATATAAACATAGTTCCAAAATTTTCAAAACTCATCATTATAGACTTTGCTTATCGTGTCGGAAACTTATAAAGATCAAGTTTAAATTTGGTCGGAAATTTCCGGGTCGTCACAGTACCTACTCGTTAAAGAAATTTCGTCCCGAAATTTGAGTGGGATCATCATGGTTAACAATAAAAATGTTTTCCTGAGGAATATAAGCTTATAATAGAGTTTTATTTCTGTTGAGTAATATGTATAAGATAATTCGACTACTCGAAGAGTACGAGTGAAACTATCATAAAAGAATGAAATGAGTAAATGCAAGTTCGTCTTAACCGGTGACGTAGTCACAGTTGATTTCCGGAATTTAAGGGATTTGCAGAAAATCTACATAACCTATATAAGATTTGATTCTTCGGATTTTAAGGAACTTAAGATTTCTTTAATTAAATGCAATGATCTTCCTCGATTGCTCTGTCTGATATTTCACTTATAAATTAACCTTTTTCGTTCCATTAAATTTTACCACTACTATGCTTCCTTCCTCAAATCAAACTCCCTAAAGATTTTGAAATGCTAAATCCAGTTCTAATCCTTGTCCTTATTCTGACTATTGTATATGTCTTCCTCCTTTTTCATCTACCACCGGAGAAATCTGTTAACTTCTACAATTACCTTGGGGTTATAATGTTTTTCATTCTCCCGTGTCTTTATGTTGCTATCCACATTGATATACACGGTTTGTAATTTCTGTGTTGTTGTTGGGCTTTATATTTTCCCTTATATTTAGAGGTTCCATGCTTCTGTTTTCTCTTCCCGACTTCAAGTCAATCGAATAATGGTCCAGAATTTGTAGGTATGAAGTTTCAATTGATCGCAATGTTCTAAGCAGGAAGAAACGTAATAGCACGATTTGATTTGGTAAATTACCAGAATTACAGAAGATAGAACTATCAAGGATATATTTTCTCGATATGTTCAGAGGTTAAGTAGAATGAAAAAGTTGTGTAACATGACACATGATGATGGTATGATCTACTATGAACCATTACCACGTTTCATTAGAAACTCAGCATGACTTACTGTAATATAATCACGTTGGTTAAGCGTCATTATATTATACTAACTCATGATTCAATTCCCAGCACTTCTCCACAATTCATTCATAATTTATACTTAGATTTTACAGAAGTTTCCAATATAATGGAATACAAAAAACACGAAGAAGTAGATAATTTCGGACAAGAATATTTACGAAAATATCCTCAAAAATATCGAAGATATTTATGATGATATTTTGGAATTTCTAAGTTCGAAGGTTGATGGAGAAAAATTTTCCCCACGATTTTAACATGACTTAGGAGCAAGATATTCTCTAAAGATTTCATCGGATCCAGAATTACCTAAATTCTTTGAATATAGGGTTTGGTCCTTGTATTTGTCCTTGGTCTCCTTCATGGTTAGCTCAATTCATTTTTCTGTACCAAATTTTTAATCGAGCGTTTCCAACACTCCATTCTTTATCATCAACTCTTGGCCATTTAGGCCATCTACAATTTTACTATTTCGTCTGCATTTAATGCAGCCATATCTGAATCGTCGGCTATCAATCCGAGGTGGTTTCAGGAGAATTGTGTTTTTAGATGATTAAACGCTGCTTGTAATCGTCAAGATACGAAGGATATTTAAGATGAATTCAAGTTACAAAGGATGTTTAAGATTAAATCAAGTGGCAAACTTGAGGAATATTTAACTGTAGTAGATGTAATTTATTTACGATCTTTTAAGTCAAAATGTGTTGTAATTAATATTTCCTACTCTTTTAATACTTTTTATGTGACGACCCGGGAATTTTCGACCAAATTTAAACTTAAACTTTATATGATTTCGACACGATAAGTGATAAGGCTAAAAAGGAACATATATTTCATAGCAAAATCCCCCAAGAAAGATAAGATTTTAGTTGCAATTGTTCCATTTTCAAGTAATATTCGTTTATATTTAATAAGTGCGAAGACAAAAGGCGAAAACGAAGATTTGAAGACAAAAAGGTCCAAAATGCTCAAATGTACAAGATACAATTAAAAAGGTTCAAATTATTGATGAGGAACGTCTAAAAATGACAAAAGTACAAGTTACAAAATGCAAAGTACACGATATAAAATTGTACGAAAGGACGTTCGAAAATCCGGAACCGGGACATGAGTCAACTCTCAACGCTCGACGCAACGGTGTAAAAATTAAGAGGTAACTATGCACAATAATAAAATATAATATTTAAATAATTCATAATAAGAATAATATTAAATAATAAAAAGTTGTTAATTGAGCATAGTTCAGGGGTCATAAATGAAAATTCAAATTTATAATTTGCCTATAAAAGGCTATGTAATTCGATCGATATAGGGAGACCTTTTTTCTATCATTTTTTCTATCGATCCATCTATCTATTATCAATATCTATATTCTATATCTCTATCATAATGTTAACTTAATAAGATATAACAATAATCTTAATTTTAATTTTAAATTATGATAATAATAAGATTTATGATAGAGATCGTTTGAGTGTGTAAGTCGAAATTCTGTCCGTGTAACGCTACGCTATTTTTAATCATTGTAAGTTATGTTCAACCTTTTTACATTAATGTCTCGTAGCTAAGTTATTATTATGCTTATTTAAAACGAAGTAATCATGATGTTGGGCTAATTACTAAAATTGGGTAATTGGGCTTTGTACCATAATTGGGGTTTGGACAAAAGAACGACACTTGTGGAAATTAGACTATGGGCTATTAATGGGCTTTATATTTGTTTAACTAAATGATAGTTTGTTAATGTTAATATAAAGATTTACAATTGGGCGTCCCTATAAATTACCATATACACTCAATCGGACACGATGGGCGGGGTATTTATATGTACGAATAATCGTTCATCTAACCGGACACGGGAATGGATTAATAGCCACTAGAATAATTAAAACAGGGGTGAAATTATGTACAAGGACACTTGGTATAATTGAAAACAAAATATTAAAACCTTGGGTTACACTCAGTCGACATCCTGGTGTAATTACTAAACAAAGTATTAAAATCTTGTTACAGTTTAAGTCCCCAATTAGTTGGAATATTTAACTTCGGGTATAAGAATAATTTGACGAGGACACTCGCACTTTATATTTATGACTGATGGACTGTTATGGACAAAAACCAGACGGACATATTAAATAATCCAGGACAAAGGACAATTAACCCATGGGCATAAAACTAAAATCAACACGTCAAACATCATGATTACGGAAGTTTAAATAAGCATAATTCTTTTATTTCATATTTAATTTCCTTTATTTTATATTTAATTGCACTTCTAATTATCGCATTTTTATTGTTATTGTATTTAATTGCACTTTTAATTATCGTACTTTTTAATTATCGCAAGTTTATTTTATCGCACTTTTATTATTCGCAATTTCATTATCGTTATTTACTTTATGCTTTAATTTAAGTCTTGTATTTATTTTTAATATTTTACATTTGGTTTTAACTGCGACTAAAGTTTTAAAATCGACAAACCGGTCATTAAACGGTAAAAACCCCCCTTTATAATAATAATACTACTTATATTATATATTTTTGTAAAAATATAGTTTTATAAAAATATAGTGTTAAACTTCACTGCGTCCCTGTGGAACGAACCGGACTTACTAAAAACTACACTACAGTACGATTAGGTACACTGCCTATAAGTGTTGTAGCAAGGTTTAGGTATTTCCCATCCGTAAAAATAATAAAACTTGTGTAAAATTTCGTCGAATTTCGTATTAAAAATAAACACTATTTCGTACCCCTCGCGACACACATTAAGTTTTTGGCGCCGCTGCCGAGGAACGCTAAAACGCTATATTTTTAATTTATATTTGTGAAAATATAAGTTTTTAAAAAAAAAAAAAAAAAAAAAAAAACGTAAAAAAAAAAAAATTATTAAAAAAAAATATATTTTTTTAAGATTTTGTCTATAAAAAAAAATGTTTTTTTTAGTTTTATTACCTTTAGATTTTTAGACTATAGTCGCAACTTTTAGTATTAAGTTTAGTTTTGCCATAGTTATTTTCTTATTTTTCGACGCCTTTTACCTATGTATCAATTACAATTCCAATTAGTAATCTCTATTTGTAGTTTTAATTTTAAGATAGTGATAGTTATAAGGTTGGATTAATCGCGTGTTTTTAAAGTCTTATAAGCCACTCTTCGCCTTTTTCGTTTTTCGACACTTTTCGACGCGCAATCTATTTCTTCCTTATTTCTCGTCATTCTAGTTATAGGACATAGAATTTTATCTACATCTAATCTAATATTTCTTAAACGGAAAGAGAAATTATTTAAGCGGTTAAGTTAATAGACGTTGACATTTTTCTGGTTCGTAGTAATAGTTGGATTTGTACGTGGACCGGGTTGTTGGAGCCAAACAGTCCTCAATTATATTGAAACCAAACGAATCCTGCCCCTCTGCTGCATCTTTTGGCTATTCGAAACGTGGGCAATTCTGTGAATGCACCGAGCAAGAAGTTCGCCGCCGGTCATACGTTCGCCACCTGTAACTCGATCAAGATATCGTTTAACAAATATAGCTGCCGTTGATTTTTCTTTAGACTCGTCATCAAGTCGACCGAGTACTTCAACTCAAATTTCCGATAATCCAGTTTTTGAAACCAATATCACAATTGAGAATCCGGAGAATACTCAGGGACAATTCCGAGACCCTGATCCATTAATTATTCCTCCGGAACCACCAATCATTCAAACAGAGATTGTTGAGGAAGAAACCATTAAATCAGAAACCTCTAGTGATTCAGATACAACACTTCCAATCATGGAAAATCTAGAACCTCTAAGTATGGAAGACCGAATGAGAGCTACACGCACGGGCCAAGGTCATGCCATTATTAAACCAGAAGTTAATGCTCCAGATTATGAAATCAAAGGACAAATTCTACACATGGTGACTAATCAATGCCAATTCAGTGGTGCGCTGAATGAAGACCCAAACGAACATCTTCGTACGTTTAATAGAATTTGTACACTATTCAAAATCCGAGAAGTGGAAGTCGAACAAATCTATCTCATGTTATTTCCCTGGACTTTAAAGGGAGAAGCCAAAGATTGGTTAGAATCGTTACCTGAAGGGGCGATTGACACATGGGATGTTTTAGTTGAAAAATTTCTTAAACAATTCTTTCCGGCATCCAAAGTCGTGAGACTTCAAGGAGAAATTGTTACGTTCGCGCAAAATCCAAATGAAACATTATATGAGGCGTGGACAAGATTCGGAAGGATGTTGAGAGGATGTCCTCAACACGGATTAGATACTTTTCAAATAGTACAAATCTTCTATAAAGGCGTAGACATCGCCACACGAAAAGACATCGACATAACCGCTGGTGGATCCATTATGAAGAAAACCGCAACTGAAGCTTACAAAATTATTGATAACACAGCCTCCCACTCGCATGAGTGGCACCAAGAAAAAGATATCTTTCGATCATCTAAAGCGGCTAGAGCCGATTCTAGCCATGACTTTGATTCCGTTTCCGCAAAAATAGATGCTTTCGAAAGACGAATGGAAAAGATGAATAAAGATATTCACGCAATACGAATCAGTTGTGAGCAATGCGGTGGACCACACTTATTGAAAGATTGTCACATTGAACCAACGATGGAACAACGAGAGAATGTTTCCTATATGAACCAAAGGTTCAGAAATAATTATCAAAATAATTATCAACCGCCAAGGCTAAACTTAAATCGAAATCAAAACATTCTTTACAATCCAAAAGGACCCGAAAATAACTGGTATAACCAACAAGGTCCGAATAACCAACCGACTCAAAACAACACTTTCAATCAACAAAGACCTAGCTTGTATAAACCACCACAACAACCCGAAGAGAAAAAGCCAAATCTAGAAGAAATGATGGCAAAGCTGATTGAATCTCAAACACAATTCATTACATCTCAAACCCAAACGAACGAGAGGTTTGATCAGTCATTAAGAACTCAACAAGCTTCCATTTTGAATCTTGAAAAACACGTAGGTACTCTTGCTAGCATGATGAGTGAGAGGGAACAAGGAAAGCTACCGAGTAATACTGAAGTAAATCCTCGGAATGAGAATGTTAATATGGTTTCAACGAATTCTGAAAAACCAGCACCAGAAGATGGGAAGGTTTTAGATGAGAGTAACAATGAAGAAGTTACACCACCACCACCCGAGTATGTAAAGCCAGTGGTGGCACCATACAAACCACCCATCCCGTTTCCAAGAAAAGGAGTTGAGTATGAGCAAGTGATAGGTAATAAAGATTGTGATACCTCTGGAAAGAAGAAGAAGAAAAAGAATAAGAAAGTGCAAGAAACAAAAGCCGTAAATATAAACCCGGTGAAGACAGTTCCACCAAAACCTCCACCTAGGGTAGGTGATCCGGGTGAATTTATTGTTCCTTGTCTACTTAGTGATTGTGTCATGTATGATGCACTAGCAGATTTAGGTGCAAGTGTAAGTGTTATGCCTCTTTCCTTATATAAGAGATTAGGTGTAGGTAAGTTAAGTCCAACGGATATGAGTGTTCGACTCTTTGATCAAACCATTAAGCACCCAGTTGGAATTGCTGACAACCTACCCATTCAAGTAGGCAATTTAACCTTTCTAGTCGAATTTATTGTCATTGACATAGAAGAGGACCCAAACATTCCTCTAATTTTAGGTCGGCCATTCTTAGCGTCCACCAAGGCGTTATTTGATGTAGGAAATGGAAGAATGACACTTAAAAGTGGTGACAAATCGATCACCTTTATGATTCGAAAGTCTAAATCTCCACCAGCCAAAACCGTTGAACCAGTAAAAACAATTGGTAAGAACCATGTGCTTTTACCAACTCCAACGGTAATACTTAGCAATAATGAAACGCCTAAGTGTGGGGAAAATGAAGTAACACCTAATGATGACATGATAACAAAGAACCCCGTTGTTGATACGAAATTAAATGATCCCGTTATTAATAGTTCAATGAAGAAACTTATTAAACGGATTCGCGATGCTAGAACCAAGGGGAACTTTAAGTTATGTAACCGATTAGTATCCAATCTATCACCTAAAGAAAAGGAGAAACTAGTTGAAATTGTGGATATTACACAGGAATCCGACCAATGGCTTAAAGAAAAAGTCACGGATATGCAAGTTGATTATGGACCAAGAGAAATTAACGATGAAGTTAATCACAATTTTGACACCACGGCTACCTAAGTGTGGGGAGATTCAAATGTTCTAAAAAGAAAATGCTATCTAGAGTTAGTTGTTCTGTTCTCGTGTAGTTCCGAGAATGGAACCCGATTGGTCTTTTCCGCTAGCAGACACTAAAGAACTAGTTTTCTCCCTCCATTCTGAATTTTTGTTTTGTAGGTTTTTTATGAAATTAATATGCATTTTAATTTAAGTTTTTAAAAACAAAATTTACTTTAATTCATTAAGTTTAAAAAATGATTTCTAAAATTCGTCGTGAGTTAAAGACTAGGTCGTTGAGCCGAAATTGCTTTACCCGAGGGCGGGGCGACAAATTTTGTTATCATTTAATTTTATTGATCTAAAGTATGCAAAAAAAAATATATTATATTAATTTTTGAACGTAGGGGTTATATACCAAACTTCAAAAATATGTATATATGTTTGTATTTTATGTTATGTACACAACAGGGTAAAACAGCGCACTTTCAAAGACTGTCATTAAGTTCAACAAAAAGCTACTAATTTTGATGACAAGGCGCAAAATATCAAATGTGATGTAAAATAATATGCTTACAAACTGGGTATTTTTAATCACTTTTCTACACTAATCACCCTCATGAATTTATAATTATAGTCTGATTTCATGCAAATGAGGGCATTGCATGATCTCAAGTGTGGGGAAGGGTTATAAATTCTCTCGGGTTTACACTTAGTTTATTTGCCAAATTTTGTGAAAATTTGAAAAATTTTCAATTAAATGAACTCAAAATCATGTTTATACATATTTATGAACGATGAAAACTAGGTGATAATACTGAAATTATCGTTACCTCGAAAAGGACATAAATTGAGAAACACCCTAAAACGCTTGAATTCATTTAAAATGAAATAGAAGAAAATAAAAAGGCAAAGAAAGAAACTAAGTGTGGGAAGAATGTACCAAGTTATTCAATTTAAAACATATATCACATATTTTTGTACAAGATTATTGCAGGTACTTTTGCTTTGGACGATACTAATCAGTTTTACCCGATTTACTGTAATACATTTGAAAGAAAGATGGATCTACACGATGAATCAATTCCATCATTAAAAGGAAGTAAAGTCTTCCAAAAAAGACACGCGCTTCTTGATTTAGGTCATGAAGTTGTCGTCCAGACCAGCTGTAGGTTGACGAAAAATCTAGAAAAGTCATCACTAAAATCAGCAGGAAATCCACGGACCTCAGCATCAAACAGGGTCGCCAAGTGGTCAGATTTATCCTAACCATGAGAAGGATTTATCTCGTACAATGGGGAGGCACCGTGCAAATTAGCTTGATAAGACTAATGAATCAGATCCCCAGAAAAGGATAATCTCCTTAAAGATTAAAAATCAGCTTTTAAGACTGATAATACTCAATCCTAGAGATTGACCTTAAAGATTGAGAATTCAAACTCATGGAATTCGATGATATCTAAACTCGAGCATGAACGAGAAAATATTTTGATCAAAAATACAAACCGATTTGTTTTCTGAAAAACCATTTTCAATGCGTTCATTACCATTGAACGTAAAATCCTAAGAAATTCACCTGGAATTCATTAGGTCACCTGAACCAAATCGGGTATCAACCGTAAGAACGGTGGTTGCATAGCATGGTCGGAGACAGGACCTTGTGCCAGACCGAAAAATTATAGGATGATCTTTACTATCGCTCCTACCAAGGATAGTTCTAGCATCCGACACGTTAATAAGACCATAATCATCTGCATGTCACGGGACATTGTCTTAACAGTTTCTTGTTCATCGCTTTCCTTTACAACCGGACGGTAGTTTACCGAAAGGTAATATACGGAACAAGTAAACTGGATGTGTGCTTTCCGATACCGGGATAGCAGTGGATTACACGAACCTAAAAGTTTTTAGCCAAAATATTGATCCACAAATATATTTTGCAACACCGATGATGGATCAAATCAGAAAACTTGTCTAGAGTAAAATCTAGCTTGAATTTTCAAAAGATCAAATGTTTTCATAAAGATCCAATTTCCTTAAGGATCTACATTTTCATAGTCATGTGGGACTGTAAACCGCCTTTCAAATGTGCACTTTGCTTTGGAAACCGAAAGTAAATCGGCTATTTGATTGCAAGTGTCGTTGTCCTAAACCCAAGGCAACTGTGGATGACACACCCACCTTTAACCATATCGTTACTATCATTGTTTATACCGCTCTATCAAAATCACTGATGTACAAAGTGTGAAGAATAAAGAAGTGATTCGTGTGATGTATTATATTATTTCAAGACTGTATTGCTTGAGGACAAGCAACGCTCAAGTGTGGGGATATTGATAAGGCTAAAAAGGAACATATATTTCATAGCAAAATCCCCCAAGAAAGATAAGATTTTAGTTGCAATTGTTCCATTTTCAAGTAATATTCGTTTATATTTAATAAGTGCGAAGACAAAAGGCGAAAACGAAGATTTGAAGACAAAAAGGTCTAAAATGCTCAAATGTACAAGATACAATTAAAAAGGTTCAAATTATTGATGAGGAACGTCTAAAAATGACAAAAGTACAAGTTACAAAACGCAAAGTACACGATATAAAATTGTACGAAAGGACGTTCGAAAATCCGGAACCGGGACATGAGTCAACTCTCAACGCTCGACGCAACGGTGTAAAAATTACGAGTCAACTATGCACAAGAATAAAATATAATATTTAAATAATTCATAATAAGAATAATATTAAATAATAAAAAGTTGTTAATTGAGCATAGTTCAGGGGTCATAAATGAAAATTCAAATTTATAATTTGCCTATAAAAGGCTATGTAATTCGATCGATATAGGGAGACCTTTTTTCTATCATTTTTCCTATCGATCCATCTATCTATTATCAATATCAATTATCAATATCTATATTCTATATCTCTATCATAATGTTAACTTAATAAGATATAACAATAATCTTAATTTTAATTTTAAATTATGATAATAATAAGATTTATGATAGAGATCGTTTGAGTGTGTAAGTCGAAATTCTGTCCGTGTAACGCTACGCTATTTTTAATCATTGCAAGTTATGTTCAACCTTTTTACATTAATGTCTCGTAGCTAAGTTATTATTATGCTTATTTAAAACGAAGTAATCATGATGTTGGGCTAATTACTAAAATTGGGTAATTGGGCTTTGTACCATAATTGGGGTTTGGACAAAAGAACGACACTTGTGGAAATTAGACTATGGGCTATTAATGGGCTTTATATTTGTTTAACTAAATGATAGTTTGTTAATGTTAATATAAAGATTTACAATTGGGCGTCCCTATAAATTACCATATACACTCAATCGGACACGATGGGCGGGGTATTTATATGTACGAATAATCGTTCATCTAACCGGACACGGGAATGGATTAATAGCCACTAGAATAATTAAAACAGGGGTGAAATTATGTACAAGGACACTTGGTATAATTGATAACAAAATATTAAAACCTTGGGTTACACTCAGTCGACATCCTGGTGTAATTACTAAACAAAGTATTAAAATCTTGTTACAGTTTAAGTCCCCAATTAGTTGGAATATTTAACTTCGGGTATAAGAATAATTTGATGAGGACACTCGCACTTTATATTTATGACTGATGGACTGTTATGGACAAAAACCAGACGGACATATTAAATAATCCAGGACAAAGAACAATTAACCCATGGGCATAAAACTAAAATCAACACGTCAAACATCATGATTACGGAAGTTTAAATAAGCATAATTCTTTTATTTCATATTTAATTTCCTTTATTTTATATTTAATTGCACTTCTAATTATCGCATTTTTATTGTTATTGTATTTAATTGCACTTTTAATTATCGTACTTTTTAATTATCGCAAGTTTATTTTATCGCACTTTTATTATTCGCAATTTCATTATCGTTATTTACTTTATGCTTTAATTTAAGTCTTGTATTTATTTTTAATATTTTACATTTGGTTTTAACTGCGACTAAAGTTTTAAAATCGACAAACCGGTCATTAAACGGTAAAAACCCCCCTTTATAATAATAATACTACTTATATTATATATTTTTGTAAAAATATAGTTTTATAAAAATATAGTGTTAAACTTCACTGCGTCCCTGTGGAACGAACCGGACTTACTAAAAACTACACTACAGTACGATTAGGTACACTGCCTATAAGTGTTGTAGCAAGGTTTAGGTATTTCCCATCCGTAAAAATAATAAAACTTGTGTAAAATTTCGTCGAATTTCGTATTAAAAATAAACACTATTTCGTACCCCTCGCGACACACATTAATAAGCAAAGTCTATAATGTTGAGTCTCAAAAACTTTGAACCGTGTTCATGCATACATTTGACCTTTGACCATTCCCGACGATTCACGAACAACTATTTGTAAATAGATATGTATATATTTAAATAAATATATATATATATAATTTGAAATATAATTTATGATGTAACTGTTAAAGATTAATTATGTAAAAATAATAAATATTATTTACAACATTTCTATATATATAAATACAGTATATTAAAAATAAATATTAAACGATAATAATACTCGTTTGATGTTTCGAATGATATTAATCAAGCTATATTTAAACTTATATGATTTTAAAATAAATGGTGATTCGAAAATGAGTTATATAAATTTTAGGCTTATTAAAAAATAATGTATTTAGGAGCTGCTTATTAAATTTTAACATTTTTTATATTTTACCCGGGGTTGAGCGCGGAAAATTGGTTTAATTTTTATTTAATGATTATAAATAGTTAATGAAAAATTTTGTACAATAATAAATAAAGCTAGTTAATTTAAAATTTTGGGATTTCCCGAAGACCTTTATCCGCCACTGATTAACTACGAAAGACAATATAGTATTCGTATTTAAAACCGTCGGTAATTACAATCCAAATTAAAAGATGGATGCTAATTAATAGACATGTTTTATTACTATTACAAACATTATATTATAATATATTTACTATTCTATGATATATAGATACATGCCCGTGATAATATGACAGAAGGATTTCAATCCACCAACTTACAAAAAATCACATCACCACTCTTATTAACTTTTTATTTCATTTAATCATCACTTACACAAAGACTATGATTCTTCTTCTTCAATTTAGTTAGAACCATTACAACAAAGATTGCTATCCGATCACCTTCTGGTTCGAGCAAAACCAAAACGCCACCTTCGATATACACAATAGATCATCATCATCACCAATGACTTAAAACGAAACCCACTTGGGTTTTCTACTGACTAAACAACTTGTTACTATCATTGATGTTTTCCTTTTTGAACAACACCCACTTGCGGTCATCACAAACCAACTATGTACATTGTAACCTACTCAAGAACAACACCAACAAACTGTTTTTGCTGTGAAACCGGATCATCATCTCCATCTCTCAATCTCTCTCTCTCTCTCTCTTCCATATTTTTGTTCACAACTATCGCCAAATCTGAAACTGGTATCGTTCTCTTATTTTTGACTAGCTCAAACCACACCATACTCAAAACAATCTTTTTAATCTTGATGCAAATACTTCCTATCGTATGTTATTAGATCAGACCCATCATCACCCATGAACAATCCCAAATACATTGTTTGCTACTACCTATATTTAATTAACATGAGTAAGAACTAGCTCCATCTGCATCGTAAACGACCATCAAAAACCGTCACCTTTTAAACACCTATGATTCCTCACCACATATCCATTTAATCATCGCTGCAAACCGCCATAACCCGTCAAACACCACCTTAGATTACCTTGATATTTCACTGCTATTCTGCTTTTCGCTTATAGCATATTATTACAATAAATCACCATTAAACTGCCGCTATTGGTCGTCTGTTCTTTCTATTTTCCTTCTGATCAAAAATGTACAGCCGTCTCCAAAGTATCAGCTATAATATGTTCTTTCTGCTAATGTTGTTACGTTTCTATTTTAACCTGCTACAACCTTTCAATACGAACCACACAACTTCGAATTTTAATATAGGAATAAATCAAAAGGTGATTAAAATGATTGATCAACCGACAGATTTAAGTGGAGGTGTTGACAAGAGATACGACTGGAATCCTAAAAGCCATTTAAATATTACGGTAGTATTATTGTTATTTTTTTATTTTTCTTCGATCAACAATAATAAATGAAGGAACCAAAATCCTGGACTCTTGATTCTGGATTGGACCCAAAACCATTTTAGTTTCTTTTGTTGTTGTTGGGCCGTTACTAGTTATATGGGTTGTGACTTTATTTGGGATTGTGTTTTAATTCTGGCCCGGGGAGCTTATTGAAGATAGATACGATTACTATAGAATAAGTTGACGAATTTATAATGATGATTATGATAGGATTAGTGATGATTATGATGATGGTGGTTACGTGAGATGATACATAATGTTTTGAGGATGATGACGGGTCAGAGATATATAAGTATGATGATGCATGATATCAATGACGAAGTTAACAAATGAATTCAAGGTAATGCAGCAGTAAGGTTATCGAGATGATATGATTCAAAAATGATTGAATGATGATGATAACACTTGGAGTAATTGCAAGTTTCCTCTTTTCCTTTTTACATTTGTGGCCGACAAACTAAAACAAGTAAACCACTCGAATATTAAAATAATGAAGTAGTCGAATTTGTGATGACCCGGGAATTTCCAACCAAATTTAAACTTAATCTTTACATGATCTCGATACAATAAGCAAAAGTCTGTAATGTTGAGTCTCGAAAGTTTTGAAATCTATGTTCATATAATCAAGTACCCTTTGACCATCCTCGGCGATTCACGAACAATTGTGTGTAAATAAATATGTAAATATATATAGATATAATTATAAATATAAGTGTACATATATATTTGTAGTAATTAGATTCAATTTAATCATTTGAATTGAAATATAATGTAATATATAAAATAACTTATTATATAAAATAAGTATTACCTATTTAACAAAATGTAAATTTAATATAATAAATTATATAGTTTAAATATAATTGTGTTATTAAATTATTTTTTTTACATAAAAGATATAAATATGAGATTTGTTATATGTAATTTATTATATTCTAAATATTATTTGTACTATCATTAGATATTATTATTTTCTTTATCATTAATACACATTATTTTTATATCATTAATAAGATTTTTATTATCCTTTTTATTATCATTAACTAAATTTTCATTGTTATATTATTATTTATCAAGTCTACTATCAATAATATTATTACTATTAGTAATATTATTAATTATTAGTAATATTATTAATATCATTAATATCTTTGGTAATTATCAAAAACTTAATAATTATATATACATATAAACATAGATATAACTGGTTATATAAAAAAATCAGATTTTATAAAAACATATATGTGTAAAATACGATTTATACATAATTAAATAAATAAATACAGCTTGATATATATATAAACATATAAACAGATATAGATATAATATATATATATATATATATATATATATATATATATATATATATATATATATATATATATATATATATATATATATATATATATATATATATATATATATATATATATGTATGTATATGCGACTATCTTTATCAGGAGATTTATTTGGGTACGTTTCCTTTCAATATCATACTGTAATCAATTTATCTAACTACTATAAGATTGTACGAATCAGAATCAGACGAGAGCAACAATCCAAAATCAGTTAGCTTTTGTTTTCACCTTTTTAAATTTTTCTTCAAATTTCCTGTACGAAAGGATCTTACTGTCGAGTGCAAGTGAGCTAATAAATCCAAACTAGTTGTTAAATAACCTCATACAGCTTTACATTATCTTTTACAAACCACGGGCCACTTTAACAACTCCAAACTAATCGTGAATTATCAGGAAAAAAAATGAAGAACACAGCCTTCGTCCCTGTTCTTGCTATTTTTTCACAAAAACTCGAATTAACAAACCATTTCAAAATGTGTAAATGAGGTTATGTTAGGAATCATATACACAAACTATCTGTAAGTTTTCGTCCCTTAATTCCTTCAATTGTGTGTGAATTTTTAAGTCAAAGTTTCAAAATAAAAAGTCAAGAAATTTGTTCATAAAGAAATTCGAACTAGTGTTTATGTTTCTGAATCAATTGATGGTTCAGGAAGTTTTTAAAAACGATTTCCTATCTAATTCATGAAGAAACATTTGCCTAAAACTTTCTTAAACTCAAGATCAATATTTTTTTTTGTTTTCTAAACCGTAACTGCAGCAACAGCTATGCTGTGTTCTTTTAAATTTTTTTTTTTTTTTGTTTTCAATTAATATAAACCTTCATCAATTATTTCTTATTTAGTAATCTTTTTGTTTTGTTTTGATTCTTGATTCGTATTTGTTTGTGAGAAGAAGGATAAACAGATAACAGCTATATAAATATGTGATTCGGTTTTAAGACAGATAAACAAACACAGCCGGGCGGTTAAGGAGGGTCACGTGTTAACGGAAGGTCTCGGGTTCAATCCCTGCTTGGTGCAAATTTTTTTTAAATGGACTTATAAGGTAGTTTTTACATATTAAAATCATTATTATTATTATTATTATAATTATTATTATTATTATTGTTATAATTATTATAATTTTTATTATCGTTCTTTTGATTATTATTATTACTATCATTAGATTGTAATTATTAGTATTATTAATTAACACTCGCTATTATTATTATTATTAAAATTTTAGTTATTATTATTATTATTAGTATTATTGTTATTATTAGTGTTATAATCATTAAGTATTATTGTTTATCATAAATTATTTATATTATGATTATTGTAGGTAAGTTATTATTAATGATATTATTACTAATGCTATTATTATTACTAAGAATTAATATTTAGCATTATTATCATTAAGATTATTAGTAGTAATAATTAAAGTAAATATTATTATTAATATTAATACAAGTGTTATTATTAACATTATCATTATGAGCATCATTATTAATGAATTACTACTAAAATTATTATCATTAGTAATAAATTGGTTAACTTATTAGTTACAACTAATATCAGTATTATCATTATCATTAATACTAAAAGTATCATTAATTTTTAAATCTATCATTTTATTAAAAACTAGAATTATTATTAAGAATATTATTAGTAGTATCACTATTACTAACATTATAAATATTATTAAAAACTAGCTTTTTATATAAAAACTTTCATTTTTGTATTAATATTGTTATTAAACCTAATAGTATTATTATCATTATTTTAACATTTTCATTAAATTAACTAACAGATGATATTTATATAACAATATATTTGATACACATAACTTAACAAAAATTTAATATATTTTTAATAAATTTATATTTGTTCGATTACAACTATGTATATTAATAAATATACAAATGATATAGGTTCGTGAATCTGAGGCCAACCCTGCATTGCTCAGTTGTTCAAATTAGTCACATGTATTTTTACTACAAAATACATTAGGTGAGTTCATTAATCCCTTTTTAAATGCTTTTGCAATATATATTTTTGGGACTGAGAATACATGCGCTGTTTTTATAACTGTTTTACAAAATAGACACAAGTAATCGAAATTACGTTCTATGGTTGAATGATCGAAACTGAATATGCCCCTTTATAGTCTGGTAATCTAAGAATTAGGGAACAGAAACCCTAATTGACGCGAACTCTAAAGATAGATCTATCGGGCCCAACAAGCCCCATCCAAAGTACCGGATGCTTTAGTACTTCAAAATTTATATCATGTCCGAAGAAGGATCCTGGAATGATGGGAATATTCTTATATGTATATTGTGAATGTCGGTTACCAGGTGTTCAATCCATATGAATGATTTTTGTCTCTATGCATGGGACGTATGTTTATGAAAAATAGAAATATGAAATCTTGTGGTCTATTAAAATTATGAAATGATTATTTATATTAAACTAATGAACTCACCAACCTTTTGGTTGACACTTTAAAGCATGTTTATTCTCAGGTACTAAAGAAATCTTCCGCTGTGCATTTGCTCATATTAGAGACCTTACTTGAAGTCATTCATGACATATTTCAAATGACGTTGCATTCGAGTCGTTGAATTCATCAAGATTATTTAAAGTCAATTATAGTTACATATATTATGGAATAGTATGCCTGCCGTCAACTTTCGATGTAATGAAAGACTGTCTTTTCAAAAACGAATGCAATGTTTGTAAAATGTATCATATAGAGGTCAAGTACCTCGCGATGTAATCAACTATTTTGGAATCGTTTATAATCGATATGGACTTCGTCCGGATGGATTCGGACGGGTCTTCACAGTTGGTATCAGAGCGGTGGTCTTAGAGAACCAGGTCTGCATTAGTGTGTATAACTGATAAGTCGTTAGGATGCATTAGTGAGTCTGGACTTCGACCGTGTCTGTATGTCAAAAGTTTTGCTTATCATTTCGTGTCGAAAATTACCTGATTATCATTCTTAGGGAATCATTTGATTGTCATTCTTAGTCTGGACACGTTTTAATGCAATGACTGCATGAATAGTGTATAGACAAAAGTCATATCTTAGCGTATCTGTTATTGTTACCTTTGCCTGACAGCTTCCGTAGATTCCTCTGTAACTTATGGGATTTTAGTATTATATATGCATATGTAAATTATGTATTGCAGATTACTAATCTATATCCTATAATCTAATTCTTATCGAAAATCCTTCATCTGATCGTACGGGATGAATCCCTAAACCAGTTCGAGTCCCTCAGATTCTGATAGCTAATCCGATAGTTATTCCGACAGCTATTCCGACATAGACGTTCACCTAAGCTCCGAAAACAGCGTCATCGGCATGAATCAACCAATCAGCCATTTTCAATTCATCTGATGGGTTCGTAGTCGACTTAATTAATGGAAACGCACAGAAGGCAATCCCTTCCACCAACCGAATTCACCTCTTAACAATGAACCTGAAGCGTTTACCGGCGAACCTGTTCGAGACACCATTTTCAGTTTCATTTCCGGGGTAACTTGACAAGATTATATTCCATCCACAATTCTGAACCTTATTCATCCGCTCGTTCAGACCGACAATCATCCTGGGGTAATAAGTCAACAAACTTCGCGCTTGAATAATCAATTCGGAGAATATGGTGCAAATTGTACCAGCTTCAGCAACATCACCGGCACCAACAGTACAATCAATAACAGCACCAGTACCATCAACAATCCATGCTTCAATATCATCATCTGTACTTTGAGTATGATCTTCGTTCGACACTTCAAATATGTAATCTCTAAAGTTTTAAAGATTATTTATTCTAGTTCCAACCGAAAAGCAAATGAGTTTAATATTATATTAACTCATTAAATCCATGATTACGTCTGAAGAAAATATATATGTATATATGCTTTCATAAAGATTGTAATCAAAATTTTTATTGTACAAACTGTTAATGGTGAAAATATTTTAACGGGTAGGTAATACCCGAGGAATATTTAGATTTCACATTAATAAGTTACACTGTACATTCTTCGAATCTGATTCAACAGTCATTTACTATCCTATTTACATCTACCGATATACGAATCCGTTCACCACAGAATAACCATTTTCAGTCAAATTCAATTTCATATCTGGATTTTGACTTACCAGAATCCAACAAGTGGCATAATGAAGAAATAATAAACACAATAAAAATTGATTAGAAACAGACTAATTAACAATATTAAATTTTATTAAGAAACCACGCTAACAAAATCCTAGCTAACTGTTCCTAGCTAACTGTTAATTCCGTGTTACATTTTATTTATCGCAATTTAATTATCGTAATTTATTTTATCGCAATTTATATTCTCGCAATTTTATTTATTGTCATTTAATTTCTGTTATTTACTTTACGCACTTTATTTATCATCATTTAATTTCTGTTATTTATTTTACGCACTTTAAATATCGGGACACGTATACAAAGTTTTGACATATCATATCGACACATCTATATATATTATTTGGAATCACCATAGACACTCTATATGCAGTAATGATCGAGTTCTCTATACAGGGTTGAGGTTGATTCTATAATAATATATATACTTTGAGTTGTGATCGAGTCTGAGACGTATACGGGTCACGACACATATTAATTAATTCGAATATTATATATTAAACTATATATGAATTATTGGACTGTCAACTGTGGACTATCGACTGTGGACTAATAACATTGGACAATTAAAATGAATTAAAATATTAATTATAACATATGAAACTAAACAATTCTTCAAGTTGCCACTTGATTTCGTCTTAAACATCATTTGTATCTTCACGATTACATTCTGTGTTCAAACCTTACATGATTCTTGAAAACACCTCAATCGAGAGGATGAACCAACCGCACTTCATTTACGGGAGAAAAGATTGATGCATATAGTTATGCACCTAAAAATACTCGGAACCTGAGTAAACGTTTAACACGTAGCAGTGCTAATTCCTTTAGCGTTATTATTATCGAAAATAACTTTGCATCTGCTGTTCGAGATAGTCAGTTTTGTCACAGCTCCAGCAAGACAACTTCAACTTTTTGTACGAAACAACCTTATTATAACGTTGATATATACGCGTGCTCTTTTATTGTTACCAGGGAACCTTTTATATTCCACCATATAACCATCATCGTTTAATCATCTAAAAACACAATTCTCTTGAAACCACCTCGGATTGATAACCAATGATTCAAATATGGTAGCATTAAATGCAGAGAAAACAGCAAAATTGTAGATGGTCTAAACAGCCGAAAGTTTGATAATAAAGAATGGAGTGTTGGGAACGCTCGATAGAAAATTTAATAATGAAAAGCAGAAGGAGACTCTAAACAAATCAAAAGGACTAAACTTGTACATAAAATCCTGATGATTCTATATCGGATGAAATCTTTAGCCAACACCATGCTTCAGAATCTAAACCCTTGCGGATAAATCTTCTTCATCATCCTTCGATATTAGAAATTCCAAGATATTATCGTATCTTTCATTATAAATATCCTCCATATTTCTGGAGATATTTTATAATTATTCTTATCTGAAATCATTAATCTCTTCATGCTATCAATATTACATCTGATGATGTAGCGTGAGGGTACGAAATAGTATTATTTTTAATACAAAATACTACAAAATATGACACAAGTTTTATTAATTTACGGATGGGATATACCTAAACCTTGCTACAACACTATAGGCAGTGTACCTAATCGTAGAGTAGTGTAGTTTTTAGTAAGTCCGGTTCGTTCCACAGGGAGCTGGTGATACTTACTATATTTTTAACTATATTTATACAAAATATATATAATTATATAAGTAGTAATATTATTATAAAAGGGGGGTTTTACCGTTTAATGACCGGTTTGTCAATTCTATATTTTAAGCGTAAAGATAAATGACGATAATTAAAGTGCGTAAAATAATGACAATAAATAAAATGACAGTAAATAAAATTGCGAGTAATAAAATGACAGTAAATAAAGATACGATGAGAAATATAATAAAAGAATTATGCTTATTTAAACTTCCGTAATCATGATGTTTGACGTGTTGATTTTAATTTATTACCATGGGTTAATTGTCCTTTGTCCTGGTTTATTTGATACGTCTATCTGGTTTTTGTCCATAATAGTCCATCGGTCATAAAAATAAAGTGCGAGTATCCTCGTCAAATTACCCTTATACCCGAAGTCAAATATTCCAACTGATTAAGGATTTAAACTGTGATGCAGTTATCACTTCTGTCAACAATTACACCAGTTATCACTGTATGTAATCCACCCCTGTTTTAATTAGTTTATGAATATTAATTCATCCACTTGATCAGAATGAATAATCAATTACCCAACCCAATTGATTAATTAAATGATTATAACAGATTCCATATGAACATCACTAAATAGGACAACCATAATCATTATTAATTATTAGGTTAATTAATTTGAAGATAGGTTCGATAGACTCCAATGAGTTGTCACTCAATTAGACAATACCCCCCATCTATTAATAGTCAATAGTTCAATTTCCACAAGTGTCGGTTTTTTGCCCAAACCTTAATTATGGTCCAAAGTTCAATAACCCCTTCTTAATATTTTAGCCCAACATTACGATTACTTCGGCTCAAATAAGCATAATAATAACTTAGTTACGATACATTAATGTAAAAAGGTTGAACATAACTTACAATGATTAAAAATAGCGTAGCGTTACACGGACAGAATTTCGACTTACACACTCAAACTATCTCTATCATAAATCTTATTATTATCATAATTTAAAATTAAAATTAAGATTATTGTTATATCTTATTAAGTTAACATTATGATAAAGATATAGAATATAGATATTGATAATTGATATTGATAAATAAGAAAAAGATAGAAAAAGGCGTGTTTTTATATTACGATTACAAAGCCTTTTATAGGCGAATTTAGAAATTGAATTTTCACTTATGACCCCTGAACTATGCTCAATTAACAACTTTTTATTATTTAATATTATTCTTATTATGACTTATTTAAATATTATATTTTATTCTTGTGCATAGTTGACTCGTAATTTTTACACCGTTGCGTCAAGCGTTGAGAGTTGACTCTGGTCCCGGTTCCGGATTTTCGAACGTCCTTGCGTACAATTTTATATTTTGTACTTTGCGTTTTGTAACTTGTACTCTTGTCATTTTTAGACGTTCCTCATCAATAATTTGAACCTTTTTGATTGTATCTTGTACTTTTGAGCTTTTTGGACCTTTGTGTCTTCAATTCGTCGTTTTCGCCTTTTGTCTTCGCACTTATTTAAAATAAACGAATATTACTTGAAAATGGAACAATTGCAACTAAAATCTTGTCTTTCTTGGGGGATTTTGCTATGAAATATATGTTCCTTTTTAGCCTTATCAATATCCCCACACTTGAGCGTTGCTTGTCCTCAAGCAATACAGTCTTGAAATAATATAATACATCACACGAATCACTTCTTTATTCTTCACACTTTGTACATCAGTGATTTTGATAGAGCGGTATAAACAATGATAGTAACGATATGGTTAAAGGTGGGTGTGTCATCCACAGTTGCCTTGGGTTTAGGACAACGACACTTGCAATCAAATAGCCGATTTACTTTCGGTTTCCAAAGCAAAGTGCACATTTGAAAGGCGGTTTACAGTCCCACATGACTATAAAAATTTAGATCCTTTAAGGAAATTGGATCTTTATGAAAACATTTGATCTTTTGAAAATTCAAGCTAGATTTTACCCTAGACAAGTTTTCTGATTTGATCCATCATCGGTGTTGCAAAATATATTTGTGGATCAATATTTTGGCTAAAACTTTTAGGTTCGTGTAATCCACTGCTATCCCGGTATCGGAAAGTACACATCCAGTTTACTTGTTCCGTATATTATCTTTCGGTAAACTACCGTCCGGTTGTAAAGGAAAGCGATGAACAAGAAACTGTTAAGGCAATGTCCCGTGACATGCAGATGATTATGGTCTTTTAACGTGTCGGATGCTAGAACTATCCTTGGTAGGAGCGATAGTAAAGATCATCCTATGATTTTTCGGTCTGGCACAAGGTCCTGTCTCCGACCATGCTATGCAACCACCGTTCTTACGGTTGACACCCGATTTGGTTCAGGTGACCTAATGAATTCTGTTGAATTCCCAGGATTTTACGTTCAATGGTAATGAACGCATTGAAAATGGGTTTTCAGAAAACAAATCGGTTTGTATTTTTGATCAAAATATTTTCTCGTTCAAGCTCGAGTTTAGATATTATTGAATTCCATGAGTTTGAATTCTCAATCTTTAAGGTCAATCTCAAGGATTGAGTAATATCAGTCTTAAAAGCTAATTTTTAATCTTTAAGGAGATTATCCTTTCTGGGGATCTGATTCATTAGTCTTATCAAGCTAATTTGCACGGTGCCTCCCCATTGTACGAGATAAATCCTTCTCATGGTTAGGATAAATCTGACCACATGGCGACCCTGTTTGATGCTGAGGTCCGTGGATTTCCTGCTGATTTTAGAGATGACTTTTCTAGATTTTTCGTCAACCTACAGCTGGTCTAGACGACAACTTCATGACCTAAATCAAGAAGCGCGTTTCTTTTTCGGAAGACTTTACTTCCTTTTAATGATGGAATTGATTCATCGTGTAGATCCATCTTTCTTTCAAAAGTATTATAGTAAATCGGGTAAAACTGATTAGTATCATCCAAAACAAAAGTACCTGCAATAATCTTGTACAAAGATATGTGATAGATAGTTTTTAATTGAATAACTTGGTACATTCTCCCCACACTTAGTTTCTTTCTTTGCCTTTTTATTCTCCTTTATTCCATTTTAAATGAATTCAATCGTTTTAGGGTGTTTCTCAATTTATGTCCTTTCCGAGGTAACGATAATTTCGGCATTAACACCTAGTTTTATCGTTCATAAATATGTATAAACATGATTTTGAATTCATTTAGTTAAAAAATTTTAAAATTTTCATAATATTTAGAAAATAAGCCAAGTATAAACCCGAGAGAATTTATAACCCTTCCCCACACTTGAGATCATGCAATGCCCTCATTTGCATGAAATCAGACTAAATTTAAATTCATGAGGGTGATTAGTGTAGAAAAGTGATTAAAAATACCGAGTTTGCAAACATATTGTTGTTATTTCACATTTGATATTTTGCGTCTTATCGTCAAAATTAGTACCTTTTGCTGAACTTAATGTTAGTCTTTGAAAGTGCGCTGTTTTACCCTGTTTTGTACATAATAAAATACAAACATACATATACATATTTTTGAAGTTTGGTATATTACCCTACTTTCAAAAATTTATAATATTTAATATTTTTTTGGCATACTTTAAATCAATAAAATTAAAAATAATGATAACAAAATTTGTCGTCCCGCCCTCGGGTAAAGCAATTTCGGCTCAACTACCTAATCTTCAACTCACGACGAATTTTAGAAATCATTTTTTTACTTAATGAAATAAAGTAAATTTTGTTTTTAAATTCACACAAAACTTAAATTTAAAAAGCATATTAATTTCATATAAAACCTACAAAATAAAAAAAAAATCAGAATGGGGGGAGAAAACTAGTTCTTTAGTGTCTGCTAGCGGAAAAGACCAATCGGATTCCATTCTCGGAACTACACGAGAACAGAACAACTAACTCTAGATAGCATTTTCTTTTTAGAACATTTGAATCTCGCCACACTTAGGTAGCCGTGGTGTCAAAATTGTGATTAACTTCATCGTTAATTTCTCTTGGTCCATAATCAACTTGCATATCCGTGACTTTTTCTTTAAGCCATTGGTCGGATTCCTGTGTAATATCCACAATTTCAACTAGTTTCTCCTTTTCTTTAGGTGATAGATTGGATACTAACCGGTTACATAACTTAAAGTTCCCCTTGGTTCTAGCATCGCGAATCCGTTTAATAAGTTTCTTCATTGAACTATTAATAACGGGATCATTTAATTTCGTATCAACAACGGGGTTCTTTGTTATCATGTCATCATTAGGTGTTACTTCATTTTCCCCACACTTAGGCGTTTCATTATTGCTAAGTATTACCGTTGGAGTTGGTAAAACAACATGGTTCTTACCAATTGTTTTTACTGGTTCAACGATTTTGGCTGGTGGAGATTTAGACTTTTGAATCATAAAGGTGATCGATTTGTCACCACTTTTAAGTGTCATTCTTCCATTTCCTACATCAAATAACGCCTTGGTGGACGCTAAGAATGGTCGACCTAAAATTAGAGGAATGTTTGGGTCCTCTTCTATGTCAATGACAATGAATTCGACTAGAAAGGTTAAATTACCTACTTGAATGGGTAGGTTGTCAGCAATTCCAACTGGGTGTTTAATGGTTTGATCAAAGAGTCGAACACTCATATCCGTTGGACTTAACTTACCTACTCCTAATCTCTTATATAATGAAAGAGGCATAACACTTACACTTGCACCTAAATCTGCTAGTGCATCATACATGACATAATCACTAAGTAGACAAGGAACAATAAATTCACCCGGATCACCTATCCTAGGAGGAGGTTTTGGTGGAACTGTCTTCACCGGGTTTATATTTACGGCTTTTGTTTCTTGCACTTTCTTATTCTTTTTCTTCTTCTTTCCAGAGGTATCACAAACTTTATTACCTATTACTTGCTCATACTCAACTCCTTTTCTTGGAAACGGGATGGGTGGTTTGTATGGTGCCACCACTGGCTTTACATACTCGGGTGGTGGTGGTGGTGTAACTTCTTCATTGTTACTTACATCTAAAACCTTCCCATCTTCTGATGCTGGTTTTTCAAAATTTGTTGAAACCATATTAACATTCTCATTCCGAGGATTTACTTCAGTATTACTCGGTAGCTTTCCTTGTTCCCTCTCACTCATCATGCTAGCAAGAGTACCTACGTGTTTTTCAAGATTCAAAATGGAAGCTTGTTGAGTTCTTAATGACTGATCAAACCTCTCGTTCGTTTGGGTTTGAGATGTAATGAATTGTGTTTGAGATTCAATCAGCTTTGCCATCATTTCTTCTAGATTTGGCTTTTTCTCTTCGGTTTGTTGTGGTGGTTTATACAAGCCAGGTCTTTGTTGATTGAAAGTGTTGTTTTGAGTTGGTTGGTTATTCGGACCTTGTTGGTTATACGAGTTATTGTCGGGTCCTTTTGGATTGTAAAGAATGTTTTGATTTCGATTGAAGTTTGGCCTTGGCGGTTGATAATTATTCTGATAACTATTTTCCAGCCTTTGGTTCATGTAGACAACATTCTCACGTTGTTCCATCGTTTGTTCAATGTGACAGTCTTTCATTAAGTGTGGTCCACCGCATTGCTCACAACTGATTCGTATTGCGTGAATATCTTTATTCATCTTTTCCATTCGTCTTTCGAAAGCATCTATTTTTGCGGAAACGGAATCAAAGTCATGGCTAGAATCGGCTCTAGCCGCTTTAGATGAACGAAAAATATCTTTTTCTTGATGCCACTCATGAGAGTGGGAGGCTGTGTTATCAATAATTTTGTAAGCTTCAGTTGCGGTTTTCTTCATAATGGAACCACCAGCTGTTATGTCGATGTCTTTTCGTGTGGCGATGTCTACGCCTTTATAGAAGATTTGTACTATTTGAAAAGTATCTAGACCGTGTTGAGGACATCCTCTCAACATCCTTCCGAATCTTGTCCACGCCTCATATAGAGTTTCGTTTGGCTTTTGCGCGAACGTAACAATTTCTCCTTGAAGTCTCACGGCTTTGGATGCCGGAAAGAATTATTTAAGAAATTTTTCAACTAAAACATCCCATGTGTCAATCGCCCCTTCAGGTAACGATTCTAACCAATCTTTGGCTTCTCCCTTTAAAGTCCAGGGAAACAACATGAGATATATCTGTTCATCCTCCACTTCTCGGATTTTGAATAGTGTACAGATCCTATTAAAGGTACGAAGATGTTCGTTGGGATCTTCTTTTGGCGTACCACTATATTGGCACTGATTAGTTACCATATGTAGAATTTGTCCTTTGATTTCATAATCTGGAGCATTAACTTCTGGCTTAATAATGGCGTGACCTTGGCCCGTGCGTGTGGCTCTCATTCGGTCTTCCATACTTAGAGGTTCCAGATTTTCCATAATTGAATTTGTTGAATACGAATCACTAGAAGATTCTGATTTAATGGTTTGTGGTTCAGGAGGAATGATTAGTGGTTCTGGATCTTGGAATTGTCCCTGAATATTCTCCGGATTCTCAATTGTGAGGTCGGGTTCAAAAGATGGATTATCGGAAATTTGAGTTGGAGTTCTTGGTCGACTAGATGATGATTCTAAAAAAAAATCAACGGCGACAATATTGGCTAGATGTCTTGATCGAGTTATAGGTGGTGAACGTATGAAAGGTGGTGAACGTTTTACTCGGTGCATTCACAGAATATCCTATTAGTTATAAAAATAAGAAAAACTTATATAAGTTGTCCAATCAATAGACTTTTCTGATTTTGCCCACGTTTCGAATAGCCAAAAGATGCAGCAGAGGGGCAGGATTCGTTTGGTCTCAATATAATTGAGTACTGTTTGGCTCCAATAACCCGGTCCACGTACAAATCCAACTATTACTACGAACCAGAAAATTTTGATGTCTATCAATTTAACCACTTAAAATAAATTTTCGTAATTTTAAGAAATTTAGAGAAGAAGTAGAAAAAAATCTAAGTCCTAAAAACTAGAATGGCGAGAAATAAGAAAGAAAAAGATTGCGCGTTGAAAAAGGTCGAAAAATAAAAAGGTCGAAAAATAGGCGTCGAAAAATAAAAATAAGAAAGTAGTGCGAAATACGGCGTCGTAAAATTCTAAAGCACCTAAAACTTAATCTAAGGAATAAGCACTTAAGGGATTTTACGGCAAAGCCTAAAAATTCTAGAAGTAAAAATAACTATGGCAAAACTAAACTTAATACTAAAAGTTGCGACTATAGTCTAAAAATCTAAAGGTAATAAAACTAAAAAAAACAATTTTTTTTTTATAGACAAAATCTTTAAAAAATATATTTTTTTTTTAATAATTTTTTTTTTTTTTACGTTTTTTTTTTATTTTTTTACGTTTTTGTTTTTTTTTTACGTTTTTTTTAAGTGTTTTTTTTTTTTTTTTTTTTTACGTTTTTTTTTTTTAAAACGAATTTTTTTCTAAAAAAAAAACGTTTTTTTTTTTACAATTTTTTTTTTTTTTTTTTTTAAAATGATTTTTTTTTTACAAATTAATACTTTTTTTTATAATTATTATTTTTTTTTCAAAACTTTTTTTTTTAATTCATTTACTATTCATGAATAGTAAATGAAAAGAAATTAATTAATTTACTATTCACATGAAAGCGACATGATAGAAATTATTAATTACAATTTACATAATATACCCCTGAAGTATTTAATAAATACGACTTTTTAAAACTTTTACGATTCAAAATATATTCTAAAATATTATTATATTATTATATTCTATTTCAATATTATTATATTATTATATTCTATTTCAATATTATTATATTATTATATTTTATTTCAATATTATTATAATTAAAAATATAGCGTTTTAGCGCTCCCCGGCAGCGGCGCCAAAAACTTGATGATGTAGCGTGAGGGTACGAAATAGTATTATTTTTAATACAAAATACTACAAAATATGACACAAGTTTTATTAATTTACGGATGGGATATACCTAAACCTTGCTACAACACTATAGGCAGTGTACCTAATCGTAGAGTAGTGTAGTTTTTAGTAAGTCCGGTTCGTTCCACAGGGAGCTGGTGATACTTACTATATTTTTAACTATATTTATACAAAATATATATAATTATATAAGTAGTAATATTATTATAAAAGGGGGGTTTTACCGTTTAATGACCGGTTTGTCGATTCTATATTTTAAGCGTAAAGATAAATGACGATAATTAAAGTGCGTAAAATAATGACAATAAATAAAATGACAGTAAATAAAATTGCGAGTAATAAAATGACAGTAAATAAAATTGCGAGTAATAAAATGACAGTAAATAAAGATACGATGAGAAATATAATAAAAGAATTATGCTTATTTAAACTTCCGTAATCATGATGTTTGACGTGTTGATTTTAATTTATTACCATGGGTTAATTGTCCTTTGTCCTGGTTTATTTGATACGTCTATCTGGTTTTTGTCCATAATAGTCCATCGGTCATAAAAATAAAGTGCGAGTATCCTCGTCAAATTACTCTTATACCCGAAGTCAAATATTCCAACTGATTAAGGATTTAAACTGTGACGCAGTTATCACTTCTGTCAACAATTACACCAGTTATCACTGTATGTAATCCACCCCTGTTTTAATTAGTTTATGAATATTAATTCATCCACTTGATCAGAATGAATAATCAATTACCCAACCCAATTGATTAATTAAATGATTATAACAGATTCCATATGAACATCACTAAATAGGACAACCATAATCATTATTAATTATTAGGTTAATTAATTTGAAGATAGGTTCGACAGACTCCAATGAGTTGTCACTCAATTAGACAATACCCCCCATCTATTAATAGTCAATAGTTCAATTTCCACAAGTGTCGGTTTTTTGCCCAAACCTTAATTATGGTCCAAAGTTCAATAACCCCTTCTTAATATTTTAGCCCAACATTACGATTACTTCGGCTCAAATAAGCATAATAATAACTTAGTTACGATACATTAATGTAAAAAGGTTGAACATAACTTACAATGATTAAAAATAGCGTAGCGTTACACGGACAGAATTTCGACTTACACACTCAAACGATCTCTATCATAAATCTTATTATTATCATAATTTAAAATTAAAATTAAGATTATTGTTATATCTTATTAAGTTAACATTATGATAGAGATATAGAATATAGATATTGATAATTGATATTGATAAATAAGAAAAAGATAGAAAAAGGCGTGTTTTTACATTACGATTACAAAGCCTTTTATAGGCGAATTTAGAAATTGAATTTTCACTTATGACCCCTGAACTATGCTCAATTAACAACTTTTTATTATTTAATATTATTCTTATTATGAATTATTTAAATATTATATTTTATTCTTGTGCATAGTTGACTCGTAATTTTTACACCGTTGCGTCAAGCGTTGAGAGTTGACTCTGGTCCCGGTTCCGGATTTTCGAACGTCCTTGCGTACAATTTTATATTTTGTACTTTGCGTTTTGTAACTTGTACTCTTGTCATTTTTAGACGTTCCTCATCAATAATTTGAACCTTTTTGATTGTATCTTGTACTTTTGAGCTTTTTGGACCTTTGTGTCTTCAATTCGTCGTTTTCGCCTTTTGTCTTCGCACTTATTTAAAATAAACGAATATTACTTGAAAATGGAACAATTGCAACTAAAATCTTGTCTTTCTTGGGGGATTTTGCTATGAAATATATGTTCCTTTTTAGCCTTATCAACATCATATAGAAACTGTTAGTTTCTATATTCTGTAAACTTTAGAGCTTAAAATATGAATGTTATTGAGGTAATGTTGGGAACTGATGCATGAGTTAGTATAATATAATGACACTTGATCAACGTGATTATATTACAGTAAGTCATGCTGAGTTCTAACGGGACATGATGGTTCACAGTAGATCATACCACCATCATGTGTCATGTTACATAACTCTGTTATTCTAATTAACTTCTGAATATATCAAGAAAGTATATTCTTGATAGCTCTATTCTCAATGATCCTGGTAATTTGACAAATCAAATCGTGCTATTACGTTCTTTCTTGATTATAACATTAAATTCATTCGAAACTCCATACTTACAAATTATAGACCATTACTCGTTTTACTAAAGATCGAGAGGAGATTAAAAAGACGAAGAGCTTCGAAACATAAAGGAAGATATAAAACTCGACAACAACACTGAAATTACAATAATTAAAAATTTAAAACATCACGACAATTAAAAATTAAAAGATTACAATCAAACTACTCGTCGTCATCAATTGTCATCTGCAAAGTAGCGTTCACCAGTCATTTCGCCATCCGTGAGGTACTCTGGAGACATCGGTATTTCTCTTGATGCCTCAACTGCTGTTTCAGTTGATTCATCGAGGTAACGATAACCCAACGTCTCTTCATCTTCAAGAACCGCATACAAAGAAATGCATTTACCGCAATCATCAATGGTATCTTTTATAAAGTACCATTGATCATCGGTACACAGAAAACTTGCCCTACAATCCGCATCATAATCGTCTTTATAAAAGAACACAGACGTGAATTCACACGGAACTTTTTCCTTCAGAAAGGATAGCAAGTCTTGTAAACCAACATCACGAATGTCGATATCTTCAAACAAAATACTGTCGCCCCACTTGTATTCCTTCATTTGATTACGGAAATCACCTCCGTAATGAACATTGAATGAAACAATCATTGGGGGAAGTGTTAACATTTTTCAGTTTGGGGGTGTTTGATTTTGATTTTTGAGAAAGGTGGAAATATAAAAGAAATATATGTTTGAGTGTATAAAATGAAGTATATGGTTGGTGTTTTTATAGTGTAAAAGTGACCGTTGGGATAGCCGTTGGAATTTTTTTTTTACTAACGACTAAAAAAAAAAAAAAAATTTGGGCAAGTTTTTGGGCGAAGGTAGACGATGCCCGTTGGGACCTCTCTCATGATAGTTTCATTCGTGTTCTTCGAATAATCGAATTATTTTATCTGTATTATTCTGTAATTATGAAAACTCTATTTATCAGCTCATATTCGTCAAGAAAAACATATTTATTGTTAGCCATAACGACCTCACTCAAATTTTGGGACGAAATTTCTTTAACAGGTAGGTACTGTGATGAGAATTTCCAACCAAATTTAAACTTAATCTTTACATGATCTCGATACAATAAGCAAAAGTCTGTAATGTTGAGTCTCGAAAGTTTTGAAATCTATGTTCATATAATCAAGTACCCTTTGACCATCCTCGGCGATTCACGAACAATTGTGTGTAAATAAATATGTAAATATATATAGATATAATTATAAATATAAGTGTACATATATATTTGTAGTAATTAGATTCAATTTAATCATTTGAATTGAAATATAATGTAATATATAAAATAACTTATTATATAAAATAAGTATTACCTATTTAACAAAATGTAAATTTAATATAATAAATTATATAGTTTAAATATAATTGTGTTATTAAATTATTTTTTTTACATAAAAGATATAAATATGAGATTTGTTATATGTAATTTATTATATTCTAAATATTATTTGTACTATCATTAGATATTATTATTTTCTTTATCATTAATACACATTATTTTTATATCATTAATAAGATTATTATTATCCTTTTTATTATCATTAACTAAATTTTCATTGTTATATTACTATCAATAATATTATTACTATTAGTAATATTATTAATTATTAGTAATATTATTAATATCATTAATATCTTTGGTAATTATCAAAAACTTAATAATTATATATACATATAAACATAGATATAACTGGTTATATAAAAAAATCATATTTTATAAAAACATATATGTGTAAAATACGATTTATACATAATTAAATAAATAAATACAGCTTGATATATATATATATATATATATATATATATATATATATATATATATATATATATATATATATATATATATATATATATAAACATATAAACAGATATAGATATATATAATATATATATATATATATGTATATGCGACTATCTTTATCAGGAGATTTATTTGGGTACGTTTCCTTTCAATATCATACTGTAATCAATTTATCTAACTACTATAAGATTGTACGAATCAGAATCAGACGAGAGCAACAATCCAAAATCAGTTAGCTTTTGTTTTCACCTTTTTAAATTTTTCTTCAAATTTCCTGTACGAAAGGATCTTACTGTCGAGTGCAAGTGAGCTAATAAATCCAAACTAGTTGTTAAATAACCTCATACAGCTTTACATTATCCTTTACAAACCACAGGCCACTTTAACAACTCCAAACTAATCGTGAATTATCAGGAAAAAAAAAATGAAGAACACAGCCTTCGTCCCTGTTCTTGCTACTTTTTCACAAAAACTCGAATTAACAAACCATTTCAAAATGTGTAAATGAGGTTATGTTAGGAATCATATACACAAACTATCTGTAAGTTTTCGTCCCTTAATTCCTTCAATTGTGTGTGAATTTTTAAGTCAAAGTTTCAAAATAAAAAGTCAAGAAATTTGTTCATAAAGAAATTCGAACTAGTGTTTATGTTTCTGAATCAATTGATGGTTCAGGAAGTTTTTAAAAACGATTTCCTATCTAATTCATGAAGAAACATTTGCCTAAAACTTTCTTAAACTCAAGATCAACATTTTTTTTTGTTTTCTAAACCGTAACTGCAGCAACAGCTATGCTGTGTTCTTTTAAAATTTTTTTTTTTTTTTGTTTTCAATTAATATAAACCTTCATCAATTATTTCTTATTTAGTAATCTTTTTGTTTTGTTTTGATTCTTGATTCGTATTTGTTTGTGAGAAGAAAGATAAACAGATAACAGCTATATAAATATGTGATTCGGTTTTAAGACAGATAAACAAACACAGCCGGGCGGTTAAGGAGGGTCACGTGTTAACGGAAGGTCTCGGGTTCAATCCCTGCTTGGTGCAATTTTTTTTTAAATGGACTTATAAGGTAGTTTTTACATATTAAAATCATTATTATAATTATTATTATTATTATCATTATTATTATTATTATTGTTATAATTATTATAATTTTTATTATCGTTCTTTTGATTATTATTATTACTATCATTAGATTGTAATTATTAGTATTATTAATTAACACTCGCTATTATTATTATTATTAAAATTTTAGTTATTATTATTATTATTAGTATTATTGTTATTATTAGTGTTATAATCATTAACTATTATTGTTTATCATAAATTATTTATATTATGATTATTGTAGGTAAGTTATTATTAATGATATTATTACTAATGCTATTATTATTACTAAGAATTAATATTTAGCATTATTATCATTAAGATTATTAGTAGTAATAATTAAAGTAAATATTATTATTAATATTAATACAAGTGTTATTATTAACATTATCATTATGAGCATCATTATTAATGAATTACTACTAAAATTATTATCATTAGTAATAAATTGGTTAACTTATTAGTTACAACTAATATCAGTATTATCATTATCATTAATACTAAAAGTATCATTAATTTTTAAATCTATCATTTTATTAAAAACTAGAATTATTATTAAGAATATTATTAGTAGTATCACTATTACTAACATTATAAATATTATTAAAAACTAGCTTTTTATATAAAAACTTTCATTTTTGTATTAATATTGTTATTAAACCTAATAGTATTATTATCATTATTTTAACATTTTCATTAAATTAACTAACAGATGATATTTATATAACAATATATTTGATACACATAACTTAACAAAAATTTAATATATTTTTAATAAATTTATATTTGTTCGATTACAACCATGTATATTAATAAATATACAAATGATATAGGTTCGTGAATCTGAGGCCAACCCTGCATTGTTCAGTTGTTCAAATTAGTCACATGTATTTTTACTACAAAATACATTAGGTGAGTTCATTAATCCCTTTTTAAATGCTTTTGCAATATATATTTTTGGGACTGAGAATACATGCGCTGTTTTTATAACTGTTTTACGAAATAGACACAAGTAATCGAAATTACGTTCTATGGTTGAATGATCGAAACTGAATATGCCCCTTTATAGTCTGGTAATCTAAGAATTAGGGAACAGAAACCCTAATTGACGCGAACTCTAAAGATAGATCTATTGGGCCCAACAAGCCCCATCCAAAGTACCGGATGCTTTAGTACTTCGAAATTTATATCATGTCCGAAAAAGGATCCCGGAATGATGGGGATATTCTTATATGTATATTGTGAATGTCGGTTACCAGGTGTTCAATCCATATGAATGATTTTTGTCTCTATGCATGGGACGTATGTTTATGAAAAATAGAAATATGAAATCTTGTGGTCTATTAAAATTATGAAATGATTATTTATATTAAACTAATGAACTCACCAACCTTTTGGTTGACACTTTAAAGCATGTTTATTCTCAAGTACTAAAGAAATCTTCCGCTGTGCATTTGCTCATATTAGAGACCTTACTTGAAGTCATTCATGACATATATCAAATGACGTTGCATTCGAGTCGTTGAATTCATCAAGATTATTTAAAGTCAATTATAGTTACATATATTATGGAATAGTATGCCTGCCGTCAACTTTCGATGTAATAAAAGACTGTCTTTTCAAAAACGAATGCAATGTTTGTAAAATGTATCATATAGAGGTCAAGTACCTCGCGATGTAATCACCTGTTTTTGAATCGTTTATAATCGATATGGACTTCGTCCGGATGGATTAGGACGGGTCTTCACAGAATTGGATTACAACATTATTTGTTGGGTGTATTTTAATCAAACGCATATATAATTAAATCGTTGAGGGAATCAGACTACGACATTATTATTATTGGGCTTCTAGGCTTCGAATTTTAATTTAACCACGAAGTCTCGTTTGGGACGAAACATTTCCAGTGGGCCGAAGTAATGAAGATGATGTTTATGATCACGTTAATTATTGGTTAAGGAGGATGAGACTGACATGATTTTATGATATAGATGGCGTATGATTATAATGTTAATTGGGATTAGGATAGATAATGATCATGATATATGGTATACGACGTATACGAATAACGTGGAAGATTATTCAGTAGAATATATGAAGAAAAAGCAAGAAGGAAAAAAAAAACAAACAGAAATAGATTATATAGATTTTATTAGGAAAGCATAATTGGAATAATGGTTAAGAGTATTATTGGGTTAGCGGGACGTCGCGGGTTCAAACCCGGACTTGGGCATTTTTTTAAGGGCTACTTCTTTGAGGAAGTATTTCTATTACCAGTACTATTATTATTATCGTATCATTATCAGTATTAATATAAGTATTATTATTATTAATATTATCATTTTATGAATTAATAAAATAAGTATCATTATTTTTTTATCATTTTTATTATTAGTATTATTATTATTATTATTAGTATTATTATTACTAAGTATTATAAAAATTATTGTTATTTCTATTATTATCATTATTATTATTATCCTTAACTTAGTAATATGACAATTATTAATTTTTGCTAACAGAAGATATATATATAAAAATATATTTATGTATACAAATATTACATAATATTATGTTGTAACTAATATAATATTATTTATGTTGACATAACGTTAATTAAATCATATATTAAATAAGCATTATAATATATTATATGTATTAATAAAATTATGTATAAATATTAATACACAACTAAATATATATATCTAAATTTGTTCGATTACAATTATGTGTGTTAATATATATAAATGATATAGGTTTGTGAATCCGAGGCCAACCCTGCATTGTCAGTTCCGTCATATGCATATTTTTACTACAAAATATCGCAGAGTGAGTTTCATTTGATTCCCTTTTAATCTTTACATTTTTGGGACTGAGAATACATGCACTGTTTTTTATAACTGCCTTATTAAATGCTTTTGAAATATATTTTTGAACTGAGAATACATGAAATGCTTTTATAAATGTTTGACGAGATAGACACAAGCAAAATATTCCTCGAATGAATTATTATGCAGACAGAAGTTCTGTTGATTATTATTGAATTATGTGGACATGATAATTGCCACCATTGAATTATGTGGACATGATAATTGCCACCATTGAATTATGTGGACAGGATAATTGCCACCATTGAATTATGTGGACATGATAATTGCCACCAATTGAAGCGAATGTTATGTATCGAGAGAATGATTTTATACACAGGTTATGTGTATGTTATTTTTTGTGCACAAGATATGTGTACGGTTACTAAGATTTATGAAAGATGATTTCGTACACGAGAAAGGTGTACTGTATTTAAAAGATATCACATGTACATTACAAGTGGGTATAGGATTCGGGCCCATTTGTACCATGCAGGATTTAAATCTTGTGGTCTATCGAAATGATGAATTTTATTGTTTTATGATAAACCTATGAACTCACCAACCTTTTGGTTGACACTTTAAAGCATGTTTATTCTCAGGTATGAAAGAAATCTTCCGCTGTGCATTTGCTCATATTACATGGAGTCGTTCATGGCATATAGGGGTCAGAACCTCGCAATGGGATCAACTGTTGAAGATTTCGTCCAGGTGGATTAGGACGGGTCATCACAGGTGGTATCAGAGCGGTGGTCTTAGCGAACCAGGTCTTGCATTAGTGTGTTTAACTGATAGTTGTTAAGATGCATTAGTGAGTCTGGACTTCGACCGTGTCTGCATGTCAAAAGTTTTGCTTATCATTTCTAGTCGGAAATCATCTGCTTATCATCCTTAGGAAATTACCTGCTCATTATTCTTAGTCTAGACATGTTTTACTGCATTGACTGCATGAATAGTGTATAGACAAAATGCATATCTTAGCGTATCTGACAATTCATATCTTAGCGTATCTGTTACTGTAGACCTTGCCTGATATCTCTCGTAAAATTTCTCCGTAATTTAAGGGATCCTGGTACTATATATATCTATGCATATTATGCATTGAGAATACATCCAACTATCAATTGATGTCACTAAACTCTTCATATCAAAAATCTTTTCTGTGATCTCGTAAGATGGCCTCTACGAATCGACCACGTTCCTCTGACTCCGAAGACAGCGTGACAGGAGCACACCAACCAATCAACTACCGTGATTACTGGATAAAATGGGTGTGGGTTCGTGACATACTCACCCTATGGAGAAGGGAAGAAGGTACTCCATATCATGAATCGAATCAACCACCTAACCTTGGAGTACTTGACCCGCTCACCGGTGAACCTGTTCGCAACACCGTTTATACCCTTTTTGCAAGAATTTTTCGTCTTGAGGCTACCATTAATGGAACTAGAGAAGATATCCGACCTCTACCTCACACTGATAACCAACCAGGGTTAGTAGAAGAAGTTAAAGAACTCCGAGCTCGAGTGTTAACTTTAGAGAGCACGGTACACAATTTGTAAGCACCAGCAGTATCACCAACACCAGTAACATCACCAGCCTCAGCACCAACAGCACTAGTACCACCAACAACAACATCCGCATCACCAGCTTCAACATCTCATTCTGTACCTCGAGTATAATCATCATTCTACATGACGTTCTACATCAATTACCTTCGTTCGACATGGCAATTATGTAATCTTTAATGTTTTAGAGATTATATATTCTCGTTCTAACGGTAAATAAAATGAGTTTAATATCATATTGACTCATTAAAATCCATGATTACATCTGAAGAAAATATATATGTATATATGTTTTCATAAAGGTTGTAATTAAAAATTCTTTTGTACAAATTGTTAATGGTGAAAATATTTTAACGGGTAGGTAATACCCGAGGAATATTTAGATTTCACATTAATAAGTACATTGTACATTCTTTAAAATCTGAATCAACAGTCATTTACTATCCTACTTACACCCACAGCTATACGAATCCATTCATAGCAGAATAACCATTTTCATTCAAATTTCATATTTGGATTTTAACCTATCAGAATCCAACAAGTGGCATAATGAAGAAAACATTGGACAAATAAAATTTGTTAGAAACAAACAAATTAACTATGTGAAATTTTGTTAAGAATCCACGCTAACTGTTCCTAGCTAATTGCTCCTAGCTAACTGATTACATTTTATTTATCGCAATTTAATTATCGCAATTTACATTCTCGCAATTTTATTTATTGTCATTTAATTTCTGTTATTTACTTTACGCGCTTTATTTATCGTCATTTAATTTCTGTTATTTATTTTACGCACTTTAAATATCGGGACACGTATACAAGGTTTTGACATATCATATCGACACATCTATATATATTATTTGGAATAACCATAGACACTCTATATGCAGTAATGATTGAGTTCTCTATACAGGGTTGGGTTGATTCTACAATAATATATATAGTTTGAGTTGTGATCGACTCTGAGACATGTACACGGGTCACGATACGTATAAATTAATTCGAATATTATATATTAGACTATATGTGAATTATTGAATTGCTAACTGTGGACTATCAACTGAGGACTATCAACATTGGACAATTAAAATGAATTAAAATATTGATTATAACATATGAAACTAAACAATTCTTCAAGTTTGCCACTTGATTTCATCTTAAACCTCGTTTAAATCTTGACAATTACAATCTGCGTTCAAACTTTTCATGATTCTTGAAAATATCTCAATCGAGAGGATGAACCAACCGCACTTCATCTACGGAAGAAAAGACTTATGCATATAGTTATGCACCTGAAAACACTCGAAATCTGAGTAAACGTTTGAAACGTATCTGTGCTAACTCCTTTGGCGTTGTTATTACCGAAATTAACTTTGCAATTTCTTTTCAAATTAGCCAATTTCATCACAGCTTCAGCAAATCAATTTTGACTTTTCATTCGAACAAACTCTATTATAACTTTGATATATAAGTTTGCCTTTGGTCGTTGTTACCGGGGAACCTTTTATATTCCACCATATTACCATCAGCGTTTAATCATATAAAAACACAATTCTCCCGAATCCACCTTGAATTGATAACCGATGATTTAGATATCGTAGCATTAAATGCAGAGGAAACAGAAAAATGGTAGATGGTCTAAACGGCCAAAAGTTTAATGATAAAGAAAGGAGTGTTAGGAACGCTCGATAGAAAATTTGGTACTGAAAAAAACAGATTGAGCTAACCATGAAGGAGATCAAGGACAAATACAAGGACCATACCCTATATTCAATGAATCCAGGTAATTCTGGATCCGATGAAACCTTCAACGAATATCTTGCTCCGTACTCGTGTTAAAATCTTGCGGAAAATCTTTCTTCATCAACCTTCGAACTTAGAAATTCCAAAATATCATAATAAATATCTTCGATATTTCTGAGGATATTTTCATAAATATTCTCGTTCGAAATTATATACCTCTTCGTGCTATCTGTAATACATTATACTGGAAAATTTCTGTAAAATCTAAGTATAAACTATGAATGAATTCTGAAGTAGTGTTGGGAACTGAAGCATGAGTTAGTATAATATAATGACACTTGATCAACGTGATTATATTACAGTAAGTTATGCTGAGTTTCTATTGGAACGTGATGATTCACAGATCATAACATCATCATGTGCCATGTTACACGACTCTTACATTCTATCTAATCTCTAAATATATCAAGAACATAATTTCTTGATAGTTCTATCTTTTCTCTTGAATACTGGTAACTTAACCACTCGAGATCATGCTATTACAATATCTCTTAGAACATTAGTCATGTTCATTCGAAAACCCATACCTACGAATTCTGGAACATTACTGGTTATACTTAGAGTCGAGAAGAGAATAAAAAGGCAAAGAGCTCCGGTATATAAGGAAAAATATAAAGCCCAATGATAACACTGAAATTACAAACCGTGGATATCAGTGCGTATAGCAATAAAAAGACACGGAAGGATTATACATACAATAATCCCTAGAGCATAGTAGAAATAAACAGATTCTTCCAGCGGGAGTTGGAAAACAAGAACGATCATTACGATAGTCAGAATAAGAACAAGAATTAGAACCGGCTTAAGCATTATTATAATCTTTTGGATATATGAACTAAGAAAGAAGGTATAGAAATGGTGAAAACTAATGGAACGGAAAAAGCAGAATTTATAGTGGAAATACCAGACAGAGTAATCGAGGCAGATCACCGTATTTAATTATAGAGATCTTAATTCGCCGAAAAATCAAATCTTTTAAATTTCAAAGATTTTCTTTAAATTCCTTAAATTCCGGAATTCAACCCTCTACGTCAAAGGATTAAGACGCACCTTATTTTCTAAATTCAACCCTGACTACGTCAAGAGTTAAATCTCTATCTCAATCTTTTGTGATAGATTCATTCGTACTCTTCGAATAATCGAATTGTTTTATCCATATTACTCAATGATGATAAAACTCTATTTATCAACTCATATTCGTCATGAAAACATTTTTATTGTTAGTCATGACAACCTCACTCAAATTTCGGGATGAAATTTCTTTAACGGGTAGGTACTGTGACGACCCGGGAATTTTTGACCAAATTTAAACTTAAACTTTATATGATTTCGACACGATAAGTAAAGTCTATAATGTTGAGTCTCAAAAACTTTGAACTGTGTTCATGCATACATTTGACCTTTGACCATTCCCGACGATTCACGAACAACTATTTGTAAATAGATATGTATATATTTAAATATATATATATATATATATATATATATATATATATATATATATATATATAAAATTTGAAATATAATTTATGATGTAACTGTTAAAAATTAATTAGGTAAAAATAATAAATATTATTTACAACATTTCTATATATATAAATACGGTATATTAAAAATAAATATTAAACGATAGTAATACTCGTTTGATGTTCCGAATGATATTAATCAAGCTAAATCTAAACTTGTATGATTTTAAAATAAATGGTGATTCGAAAATGAGTTATTTAAATTTTAGGCTTATTAAAAAAATGTATTTAGGAGCTGCTTATTAAATTTTAACATTTTTTATATTTTACCCGGGGTTGAGCGCGGAAAATTGGTTTAATTTTTATTTAATGATTATTAATAGTTAATGAACAATTTTGTACAATAATAAATAAAGCTAGTTAATTTAAAATTTTGGGATTTCCCGAAGAAGTTTATCCACCACTGATTAACAACGAAAGACAATATAGTATTCGTATTTAAAATAGTCGGTAATTACAATCCAAATTAAAAGATGGCTGCTAATTAATAGACATGTTTTATTACTATTACAAACATTATATTATATTATATTTACAATTCTATGATATATAGATACATGCCCGTGACAATATGACAGAAGGATTTCAATCCACCGACTTACAAAAAATCACATCACCACTCTTATTAACTTTTTATTTTATTTAATCATCACTTACACAAAGACTATGATTCTTCTTCTTCAATTCAGTTAGAACCATTACAACAAAGATTGCTATTCGATCACCTTCTTGTTCGAGCAAAACCAAAATGCCACCTTCGATATACACAATAGATCATCATCATCACCAATGACTCAAAACGAAACCCACTTAGGTTTTCTACTAAATAAACAACTTGTTACTATCATTGATGTTTTCCTGTTTGAACAACACCCACTTGCGGTCATCACAAACCAACTATGTACATTGTAACCTACTCAAGAACAACACCAACAAACTGTTTTCGCTGTGAAACTGGATCATCATCTCCATCTCTCAATCTCTCTCTCTCTCTCTCTCTTCCATATTTTTGTTCACAACTATCGCCAAATCTGAAACTGGTATCTTTCTCTTATTTTTGACTAGCTCAAACCACACCATACTCAAAACAATCTTTTCAATCTTGATGCAAATACTTCCTATCGTATGTTATTAGATCAGACCCATCGTCACCCATGAACAACCCCAAATACATTATTTGCTACTACCTATATTTTATTAACATGAGTAAGAACTAGCTCCATCTGCATCGTAAACGACCATCAAAAACCGTCACCTTTTAAACACCTATGATTCCTCACCACATATCCATTTAATCATCGCTGCAAACTGCCATAACCCATCAAACACCACCTTAGATTACCTTGATATTTCACTGCTATTCTGCTTTTCGTTTACAGCATATTATTACAATAAATCACCATTAAACTTCCGCTATTGGTCGTCTGTTCTTTCTATTTTCCTTCTGATCAAAAACGTACAGCCGTCTCCAAAGTATCAGCTATAATATGTTCTTTCTGCTAATGCTGTTACGTTTCTATTTTAACCTGCTACAACCTTTCAATACGAACCACACAACTTCGAATTTTAATATAGGAATAAATCAAAAGGTGTTTAAAGTGATTGATCAACCGATAGATTTAAGTGGAGGTGTTGACAAGAGATGCGACTGGAATCCTAAAAGCCAATTAAATATTATAGTAGTATTATTGTTATTTTTTTATTTTTCTTCGATCAACAATAATAAATGAAGGAACCAAAATCCTGGACTCTTGATTCTGGATTGGACCCAAAACCGTTTTAGTTTCTTTTGTTGTTGTTGGGCCGTTACTAGTTATATGGGTTGTGACTGTATTTGGGATTGTGTTTTAATTCTGGCCCGGGGAGCTTATTGAAGATAGATACGATTACTATAGAATAAGTTGACGAATTTATAATGATGATTAGGATAGGATTAGTGATGATTATGATGATGGTGGTTACGTGAGATGATACATAATGTTTTGAGGATGATGACGGGTCAGAGATATATAAGTATGATGATGCGTGATATCAATGACGAAGTTAACAAATGAATTCAAGGTAATGCAGCAGTAAGGTTATCGAGATGATATGATTCAAAAATGATTGAATGATGATGATAACACTTGGAGTAATTGCAAGTTTCCTCTTTTCCTTTTTACATTTGTGGCCGACAAACTAAAACAAGTAAACCACTCGAATATTAAAATAATGAAGTAGTCGAATTGGATTACAACATTATTTGTTGGGTGTATTTTAATCAAACGCGTATATAATTAAATCGTTGAGGGAATTGGACTACTAGATTATTATTATTGGGCTTCTAGGCTTCGAATTTTAATTTAACCACGAAGTCTCGTTTGGGACGAAACATTTCCAGTGGGCCGAAGTAATGAAGATGATGTTTATGATCACGTTAATGAATGGTTAAGGAGGATGAGACTGACATGATTTTATGATATAGATGGCGTATGATTATAATGTTAATTGGGATTAGGATAGATAATGATCATGATATATGGTATACGACGTATACGAATAACGAGGAAGATTATTCAATAGAATATATGAAGAAAAAGCAAGAAGGAAAAAAAAAACAGAAATGGATTATATAGATATTATTAGGAAAGCATAATTGGAATAATGGTTAAGAGTATTATTGGGTTAGCGGGACGTCGCGGGTTCAAACCCGGACTTGGGCATTTTTTTAAGGGCTACTTCTTTGAGGTAGTATTTCTATTACCAGTACTATTATTATTATCGTATCATTATCAGTATTAATATAAGTATTATTATTATTATTAATATTATCATTTTATGAATTAATAAAATAAGTATCATTATTATTTTTATCATTTTTATTATTAGTATTATTATTATTATTAGTATTATTATTACTAAGTATTATAAATATTATTGTTATTACTATTATTATCATTATTATTATTATCCTTAACTTAGTAATATGACAATTATTAATTTTTGCAAACAGAAGATATTTATATAAAAATATATTTATGTATACAAATATTACATAATATTATGTTGTAACTAATATAATATTATTTATGTTGACATAACGTTAATTAAATCATATATTAAATAAGCATTATAATATATTATATGTATTAATAAAATTATGTATAAATATTAATACACAACTAAATATATATATCTAAATTTGTTCGATTACAATTATGTGTGTTAATATATATAAATGATATAGGTTTGTGAATCCGAGGCCAACCCTGCATTGTCAGTTTCGTCGTATGCACATTTTTACTACAAAATATCGCAGAGTGAGTTTCATTTGATTCCCTTTTAATCTTTACATTTTTGGGACTGAGAATACATGCACTGTTTTTTATAACTGCTTTATTAAATGCTTTTGAAATATATTTTGAACTGAGAATACATGAAATGCTTTTATAAATGTTTGACGAGATAGACACAAGCAAAACATTCCTCGAATGAATTATTATGCAGACAGAAGTTCTGTTGATTATTATTGAATTATATGGACATGATAATTGCCACCATTGAATTATGTGGACATCATAATTGCCACCATTGAATTATGTGGACAGGATAATTGCCACCATTGAATTATGTGGACATGATAATTGCCACCAATTGAAGCGAATGTTATGTATCGAGAGAATGATTTTATACACAGGTTATGTGTATGTTATTTTTTGTGCACAAGATATGTGTACGGTTACTAAGATTTATGAAAGATGATTTCGTACACGAGAAAGGTGTACTGTATTTAAAAGATATCGCATGTACATTACAGGTGGGTATAGGATTCGGGCCCATTTGTACCATGCAGAATTTAAATCTTGTGGTCTATCAAAATGATGAATATTATTGTTTTATGATAAACCTATGAACTCACCAACCTTTTGGTTGACACTTTAAAGCATGTTTATTCTCAGGTATCAAAGAAATCTTCCGCTGTGCATTTGCTCATATTACATGGAGTCGTTCATGGCATATAAGGGTCAGAACCTTGCAATGGGATCAACTGTTGAAGATTTCATCCAGATGGATTAGGACGGGTCATCACATTTTAATTGTCCATGATAGTAGTCCAATAGTTCAACCAAAATTAGTATATTGTAGGGATATAGTCATATAGGAACAGTTAGCTAGGAACAGTCAGCTAGGATTTGGTTAGTATAGGTTTAAAATTTTACGTAGTTAATTAATTGGTTACTAATCAAAATTTATTTTGTTCATTATGTTCTTCATTATGCCACTTGTCAAATCTTGACTTGGATTTTGATCGGCAAAAACTCGTATATGAAATTGAATTGAAATGAAAATGGTTATTCTTTGGTACACGGATACGTATATGTGTGGTTTTGAGCAGTATTGTTAATGACTGCTGAATCTAAATTGAAGAATGTACAGCGTAACTTATTAATGTGGAATCTAAATATTCCTCGGGTATTACCTACCCGTTAAAATATTTTCACCATTAACAGTTTGTACAAAAGAATTTTTAATTACAATCTTTATAAAAACATATATACATATATATTTTCTTCATATGTAATCATGGATTTAATGAGTTAATATGATATTAAACACATATGATTTTCGGGTTGAGCTAGAATAAGAAATCTCTAAAACTATTAGGAATCACATATTCTTCGCAGAATATTTCTTCAATGAAGTTATGGATCAATACTTCATCGTTAACTATTAGGAACCACATATTCTTCGCAGAATATTTCTTCAATGAAGTTATGGATCAATACTTCATCGTTCATTGTTATTGGTACTCCTTGGTATCTATGGTGCGTATGATGTTGATGCTTATGGGATAGATTGTGATGTTGAGGTGTGGGATGCTGATGTTGCTGTTGATGGTACTGTTGGTGCCGGTGATGTTGCTGAAGCTGGTACATTTTGCACCATATTTTCCAAGGCTACAGCTCGGGCGCAAAGTTCGTTAATTTCTGCTATTACTCCAGGATGATTGTCGATCGGGGTGAAGGAATGAATAAGGTTCAAAATTTTAGATATTATGTAATCGTTGAGAGTTATTCTAGAAATGAGAGTGAAAATGGTGGTTCGAACAGGTTCGTCGGTAAGTGCTTCAGGTTCTTTACCAATAGGGCAATATGTTTGGTGGGAGGGATCACTTCTTCGCATCTCCATTGATTAAGTTTACTTCGTACTCATTCTCAATTCATCCTGACTTTACGATGGCTAATTGGTTGACCCATTCCGGTTACACTGCTTTCAGGGCTCGAGTGGAAATCCATATCGGAATCCGAGGAACTTGAACCGGTTGCAAAATTCATCTCACATTGTTAAATAAAGGATTTTCGATATGAAATGATTCTCGAATATCGGATGATATTCTATCTACATAGAATACTTATATATAGTACAGAAAATTCTGTAGATTACGGAGGGAATTTACGGAATATGTCAGGCAAAGTTTACAGTAACAGATACGCTAAGATATGAATTTTGTCTATACACTATTCATGCAATCAATGCAGTAAGATGTGTCAAGACTAAGAATGATAAGCAAATGACTCCCTAAGAATGATAAGCAGGTAATTTTCAACACGAAATGATAAGCAAAACTTTTAACATGCAGACAAGGTCGAAGTCCAGACTCACTAATTCATCTAAAAAACTATCAGTTAGAGACACTAATGCAAGACCTGGTTCGCTAAGACCACCGCTCTGATACCAACTAAAATGCCCCGTTCATATCGATTATAAATGATTCAAAATAGTTGATTTCATTGCGAGGTATTTGACCACTATATGATACATTTTACAAACATTGCATTCGTTTTTAAAAGACAAACTTTATTTACATCGAAAGTTGATGACATGCATACCATTTCATAATATATCCAACTATAAATGACTTAATAATATTCTTGATGAACTTGACGACTCGAATGCAACGTCTTTTTGAAATATGCCAGGAATGACTCCAAGTAATATCTTTAAAATGAGCAAATGCACAGTGGAAGATTTCTTTCATACCTGAGAATAAACATGCTTTAAAGTGTCAACCAAAAGGTTGGTGAGTTCATAGGTTTATCATAAAGCAATAAAACTCATCATTTTGATAGACCACAAGATTTAAATGCTGCATGGTACAAATGGGCCCGAATCCTATACCCACCTGTAATGTACATGCGATATCTTTTAAATACAGTATACCTTTATCGTGTAGGAAATCATCTTTCATAAATCTTAGTAACGGTACACATATCTCGTGCACAAAAATTAATACACATAACCTGTGTATAAAAATCATTCTCTCGATACATAACATTCACATCAATTGGTGACAATTATCATGTCCACATAATTCAATGGTGGCAATTATCATGTCCACATAATTCAACGGTGGCAATTATCATGTCCACATAATTCAATGGTGGCAATTATCATGTCCACATAATTCAACGGTGGCAATTATCATGTCCACATAATTCAACGGTGGCAATTATCATGTCCACATAATTCAACGGTGGCAATTATCATGTCCACATAATTCAACGGTGGCAATTATCATGTCCACATAATTAATTCGAGGAATGTTTTGCTTGTGTCTATCTCGTCAAACATTTATAAAAGCATTTCATGTATTCGCAGTTCAAAATATATTTCAAAAGCATTTAATAAAGCAGTTGTAAAAACAGCGCATGTATTCTCAGTCCCAAAAATATAAAGAGTAAAAGGGAATCAAATGAACTCACCTAATGTATTTTGTTGTAAAAATACATATGACGACATTGAACAAGTATAGGGTTGGCCTCGGATTCACGAACCTATATCATTTGTATATATATTAAAACATATACTCGTATTCGAATAAATCTATATATTATTTTTAATAATATACTTGTTAAATTATTTGTTATATAGATATAGATATAGATATATTTGATTTATCTATTTGAATTAATTAGTGTTTATCTTTCATTATAACATATGAATAATAATAATTTATATTAGGGTTTATATATATATATATATATATATATATATATATATATATATATATATATATATATATATATATATATATATATATATATATATATATATATATATATATATTAATTGATATATTTCATATATAGCTTAGTTACTATCTTGTTAATAATAAAATTATAGTGATATGTGATTTTAATGTTCTTGTAATGTATTTTTATATAAACATAATTATTTGTAATAATATTAATAATAATAATAATAACAATATTCCTAATTATAACTCTAATCATACTAATAATAATGATAATATCCACAATACTTGATAATGTTAATAAATGATAACTTTTATAAATACACTTATATTAGTAATAATAATAATAGTAATAATAATAGTAGTAGTACTAGTTGTATTAACACTAATAATAATTCCTTTTCTAATATTACAAATAACAACAACTAATGATATCAATAATAATGATAATAATAATAATAATAATAATAATAATAATAATAATAATAATAATAATAATAATAATAATAATAATAATAATAATAATAATAATAATAATAATAATAATGAAAAGAAAGGTATACCCTCATGAAAAGCTTTTTTAAAAAGAATAGCCCTGGACTGGACTCGAACTCATGACCTCTCGTTCCCCAAACACATGTCTAACCAATGTACTGTAATTGCTTTTTTTGTTTCATAACCCAACCTAAATCTATATATCCAATATATTTATCTGTTCTATCTTCATATTCTATTATCATCATTACTAAAACATCATCCAACCTAACCATCATCATCACATCACAGCCTTCATCGTATTCCTTATCATCATCAATATATCATTAACACTTATTATTATTGATAATGCTAAAAACGAACATATATTTCATAGCATTATTCCTCAAGAAAGACAAGCTTTTAGTTGCAATTGTTCTATTTACAAGTGATATTCGTTTAAATAATAAAAGGTGAAGACAAAAGACAGATTCGACGAATTGAAGACGCAAACGACCAAAAAGCTCAAAAGTATAAAAGACAATCAAAAAGGTTCCAATTATTGATAAGAAACGTCTCGAAATTACAAGAGTACAAGATTCAAAACGCAAAGTACAAGATATTAAATTGTACGCAAGGACGTTCAAAAATCCGGAACCGAGACCAGAGTCAACTCTCAACGCTCGACGCAACGGACTAAAAATTACAAGTTAACTATGTATATAAATATAATATAATATATAATTAATTATATTAATTATATATATATTATATATATATTATAAACCGTCGGTAAACAAAGAGCCAAACTCCTCTGAGCTGTAAAAGTAACCTCCGCGACTCGCGAAGTTTGAAGGCAAAATTCACCGCGAGTTGCGGAGCCCCAAAAATCGAAAATCCCTATAAAGCCAACCGAATTCTGATCACAATTCATAATCTTTTTCTCTCTTCTCTCATATATATATATATATATATAATTTATAATTTATATTTTAATTTTAATTATAATTCTAATAATAAGGGTATGTTAGCGAATGTTGTAAGGGTGTAAGTCGAAATTCTGTCCGTGTAACGCTACGCTATTTTTAATCATTGTAAGTTATGTTCAACCTTTTTATATTAATGTCTCGTAGCTAAGTTATTATTATGCTTATTTAAAACGAAGTAATCATGATGTTGGGCTAATTACTGAAATTGGGTAATTGGGCTTTGTACCATAATTGGGGTTTGGACAAAAGAACGACACTTGTGGAAATTAGACTATGGGCTATTAATGGGCTTTATATTTGTTTAACTAAATGATAGTTTGTTAATGTTAATATAAAGATTTACAATTGGGCGTCCCTATAAATTACCATATACACTCGATCGGACACGATGGGCGGGGTATTTATATGTACGAATAATCGTTCATTTAACCGGACACGGGAATGGATTAATAGCCACTAGAATAATTAAAACAGGGGTGAAATTACATTCAAGGGTAATTGGTGTAATTGTTAACAAAGTAGTAAAACCTTGGTTTACACGCAGTCGATAACCTGGTGTATTCATTAAACAAAGTATTAAAACCTTGTTACAATTCGAATCCCCAATTAGTTGGAATATTTAACTTCGGGTATAATAATAATTTGACGAGGACACTCGCACTTTATATTTATGACTGATGGACTGTTATGGACAAAAACCAGACGGACAGATTAAATAATCCAGGACAAAGGACAATTAACCCATGGGCATAAAACTAAAATCAACACGTCAAACATCATGATTACGGAAGTTTAAATAAGCATAATTCTTTTATTTCATATTTAATTTCCTTTATTTTAAATAAGCATAATTCTTTTATTTCATATTTAATTTCCTTTATTTTATATTTAATTGCACTTCTAATTATCGCATTTTTATTGTTATTATATTTAATTGCATTTTTAATTATCGTACTTTTTAATTATCGCAAGTTTATTTTATCGCACTTTTATTATTCGCAATTTCATTATCGTTATTTACTTTACGTTTTAAATTAAGTCTTTTATTTATTTAATATTTTACATTAGGTTTTAACTGCGACTAAAGTTTTAAAATCGACAAACCGGTCATTAAACGGTAAAAACTCCCCTTTATAATAATAATATTACTTATATATATGTTTGTATTTTTATAAAAGTAAACTAATATAGCGTTACGCTTTGTTTAAAGATTTCCCTGTGGAACTAACCGGACTTACTAAAAACTACACTACTGTACGATTAGGTACACTGCCTATAAGTGTTGTAGCAAGGTTTAAGTATATCCATTCTATAAATAAATAAATATCTTGTGTAAAATTGTATCGTATTTAATAGTTTTTTCTAGTAAAATATAAACTATTTTATATACACCTCGCATTACATCAAGTATTTTTGGCGCCGCTGCCGGGGAACACTCTTAAACCTGTCAGCTGAATTCTGGAACCCCGCGACTCGCGGGGTTTGATGCTTTAATTGCCGCGACTCGCGGAGACTTTCTGACAGGCGACAAAAAAACCCTAAACCAGCATTAATTACAGGTATTAATTAATTATTATTATTATTTAACCCTAATAATTATTATTATTATTAGTCTTATTTTAACTTTTACTTTTTATTTAATTTGTATTTTTAGTTTAAATAAGTTAAATTAAATTGTAAAATTAGTAGTTTTATTAAATAAATAATATAAAAATAATATTTTTATAAAAATTGTAATTTTTACAACTTTTTGTATATTTTTATATTTTGTCCCTTTTTAATCGTTGTAGCATAACTTTTGTATTTTTAGCTCATATTTAATTTTAAACTTAGTTTTTGCTATAGTTATTTTTACTCCTAGATTTTTAGGCTTTGCCGTAGAATTCCTTAAGTGCTTTTTCTTTAGACTAAGATTTAGGTGCTTTAGAATTTTGCAACGCCTTTTTAAGTTTTAGTTTCTTTTTAAGTTATTTCCATTTGGGATTTAGTTTTTCCTGTAAGCTTTAATATTTTTAGACACATTTTTACTATGTATCAATTATCATTCCAATTAGTAATTTCAATTTGCGATTATAATTTTAAGTTAGTTGTAGTAATAAGATTAGGTTAGTCAAGTTTTTTAAGTTTTATAAGTTTCTTTTATTTTTTTTTCGTCACCTTTTATTTTTCAACCATTTTTTCTTTTTCGACCTTTTTCGACGAACTCTTTTTCTTTCTTATTTCTCGCTATTCTAGTTTTTAGGACTTAGAATTTTTTCTACTTCTTATCTAAATTTCTTGAAATTACGAAAATTTATTTTAAGTGGTTAAATTAATAGACATCAAAATTTTCTGGTTCGTAGTAATAGTTGGATTTGTACGTGGACCGGGTTATTGGAGCCAAACAGTCCTCAATTATATTGAGACCAAACGAATCCTGCCCCTCTGCTGCATCTTTTGGCTATTCGAAACGTGGGCAAAATCAGAAAAGTCTATTGATTGGATAACTTATTATAATTTTTCTTTCCTTTTTAAAACTAATAGGATATTCAGTGAATGCACCGAGCAAGACGTTCACCACCTTTTGTACGTTCACCACCTGTAACTAGATCAAGACATTTAGCAAATATAACCGCCGTTGATTTTTCTTTAGAATCGTCATCCAGTCAACCAAGTACTTCAGTTCAAATTTCCGATAATCCATTTTTTTGAACCCAACCTCACAATTGAGAATCCGGAAAATATTCAGGAACGGTTCGTAGATCCTGAACCATTAAACTTTCCTCCGGAGCCACCAATCATTCAAACAGAGATTGTTGAGGAACGAACCATTAAATCAGAATCATCTAGTGATACCGATTCAACAAATTCAATTATGGAGAATCTGGAACCTTTAAGTATGGAAGACCGAATGAGAGCTAAACGCACTGGCCAAGGTCACGCAATTACTCATCCAGACATTAATGCGCCAGATTATGAAATCAAAGGACAAATTCTACACATGGTGACTAATCAATGCCAATTTAGTGGTACGCCGAAGGAAGATCCAAATGAACATCTACGTACCTTTAATAGGATCTGCACACTATTTAAAATACGAGAAGTGGAGGATGAACAGATATATCTCTTGTTATTTCCCTGGACTTTAAAGGGAGAAGCCAAAGATTGGTTGGAATCGTTACCTGAAGGGGCGATCGATACATGGGATGTTTTAGTTGACAAATTTCTTAAACAATTCTTTCCTGCATCTAAAGCCGTAAGACTTCAAGCAGAAATTGTTACGTTTACACAGAAACCAAATGAAACTCTATATGAGGCGTGGACAAGATATGGAAAATTGTTAAGAGGATGTCCGCAACATGGTTTAGATACCTGTCAAATAGTACAAATATTCTACCAAGGATGCGACATCACTACAAGAAAAGACATAGATATAGCAGCTGGTGGCTCTATTATGAAGAAAACCGAAACTGATGCTTACAAAATTATTGATAACACTGCTTCCCACTCACATGAGTGGCACCAAGAAAAAGATATCGTTAGATCATCTAAAGCAGCTAGAGCCGATTCTAGCCATGACTTAGATTCCATTTCCGCAAAGATAGATGATGTGGAGAGACGAATGGAAAAGATGACTAAGGATATTCACTCAATACGAATTAGTTGTGAGCCGTGAGGAGGACCACATTTGACAAAAGATTGTCTCAGTATTGAATTAACAATGGAACAAAGAGAGAATATTTCATACATAAACCAAAGGCCTGGAAATAATTATCAGAATAATTATCAACCGCCAAGACCAATTTACAATCAAAACCAGAATTATAACCGAAATATTCCATACAACAACCAATAAGGTCCTAGCAATCAACAAGTATCCAATAATACTTATAATCAGCAAAGACCTAATTTTCAAAACAAGCCACCACAACAAACCGATGATAAAAAACCAAATTTAGAAGATATGATGACGAAGCTAGTTGAAACTCAAGCACAGTTTTTCACATCTCAGAAACAAACCAATGAACAAAATGCTCAAGCATTTAGAAATCAACAAGCTTCTATTCAAAATCTGGAACAAGAAGTAAGTAACCTAGCAAGATTAATAGGTGAAAGAAAACCGGGAAGTTTACCAAGCGATACAAATGCTAACCCCCGGAATGAAACAGCTAAAGCTATTACCACAAGAAGTGGTACAACACTTAAACCACCTGAAATACCTGTAACTTCTGATGAAACTATTCCTACTCCACAAGAACCACAACCTGATCAAGATAAGGAAAAAGAACCGGTAGTTGAAAAAGTTAATGAAGATAACACAGTTAAGGATAAACCTTATGTTAAACCATACCAACCACCACTTCCTTACCCGAGTAAAATGAAGAAAGAAAAACTTGAAGCCGAGCAATCCAAATTCTTGGATATGTTTAAATAGATAAATGTAAATCTTCCTTTCATTGATGTGATTTCAGGAATGCCAAGATATGCTAAATTATTGAAAGATCTAATCTCAAATAGAAAGAAAATGGAAGAACTCTCGGCTGTTACTATGAATACTAATTGTTCAGCAGTGCTGTTGAATAAGATACCAGAAAAATTATCTGACCCAGGAAGTTTCACAATTCCATGTTTTCTGGGTAGTCTTAGTTCAATAGAAGCATTGGCAGACTTAGGTGCTAGTATAAATCTAATGCCGTATTCACTATACGCTAAACTAGACCTTGGAGAATTGAAACCAACAAGAATAAGCATACAACTAGCCGATAGATCAATAAAATATCCTAGAGGGATAATGGAGAACATGCTAGTTAAAGTTGGTAATTTAGTATTTCCAGTAGATTTTGTTGTTTTGGACATGGAAGAAGATTCTCAAGTTCCTCTCATATTAGGAAGACCATTCTTAAACACGGCTAAAGCAATGATAGACGTGTTCGGTAAGAAATTGACCCTAAGTATAGAGGATGAGAGTGTTACCTTTTCAGTTGATAGAGCAATGCAACAACCACAATCTGCAGATGATACATGTTATTATATTCAAACTATAGATGCACATGCAGAATTATTAGAAGAATTTCCAGAATTACAAGGAACAGGAGAATGTTCTTTAGGAGAAGGTAATGAACCAATTGATGAAGCTGAAATGTTAGCTACACTAATAGCTAATGGATATGAACCAACAACAGAAGAAATTCAAATGCTAAAAGAAGAAGACAGATATCGATATAAATCATCGATAGAAGAACCTCCGAAATTAGAGTTAAAGCCACTTCCAAACCATTTGGAATACGCTTATTTACATGGTGAATCTGAATTACCTGTAATAATATCGTCTTCTCTTACTGAAAATGAGAAATCACAACTCATTTCTGTATTGAAAGCTCATAAACCAGCCATTGCATGGAAGATTCATGATATTAAAGGAATAAGTCCTTCGTATTGCACACATAAAATCCTTATGGAAGAAGGTCATAAAACGTATGTGCAACGCCAACGAAGACTAAATCCTAATATGCAAGATGTAGTTAAGAAAGAGATTATTAAACTGCTAGATGCAGGTTTGATATATCCAATTTCTGATAGTCCATGGGTAAGCCCAGTTCAATGCGTACCTAAGAAGGGTGGCATGACTGTCATTACAAATGAGAAAAATGAGCTTATTCCTACTAGGACTGTAACAGGATGGCGTGTATGTATTGATTATAGAAAATTAAATGACGCCACCAGAAAAGATCACTTTCCCTTACCTTTCATTGATCAAATGTTGGAAAGATTAGCCGGAAATAGTTACTATTGTTTTCTAGATGGATTTTCCGGATATTTTCAAATTCCAATAGCACCCGAGGACCAAGAGAAAACCACATTCACGTGCCCTTATGGTACTTTTGCTTACAAACGCATGCCATTTGGACTTTGTAACGCCCCTGCAACCTTTCAAAGATGCATGATGGCGATTTTTCATGACATGATAGAAGAATGCATGGAAGTATTCATGGATGACTTTTCAGTCTTCGGTGATACATTTAAATCATGTCTAGTTAATCTGGAACGAATGCTAATTAGATGCGAACAATCAAATCTAGTACTTAATTGGGAGAAATGCCATTTCATGGTTAAAGAAGGCATCGTTCTTGGACATAAAATTTCAAAAGAAGGAATTGAAGTGGATAGAGCTAAAGTAGATGTAATTGCTAAACTTCCACATCCCACCAATGTTAGAGGAGTTAGGAGTTTTCTAGGGCATGCCGGTTTTTACCGACGTTTCATAAAAGATTTTTCTAAAATTGCCACTCCTATGAATAAACTCCTAGAAAAGGATGCGCCATTCATCTTTTCAGATGAGTGTATCAAATCTTTTAATATTCTTAAAGAGAAACTCACTAATGCGTCGATCATGATAACACCAAATTGGAATCTACCATTTGAACTAATGTGCGATGCAAGTGATTTTGCAATGGGAGCCGTTTTAGGACAAAGGATTGAAAAACGATTTCAACCTATATATTATGCTAGTAAGACATTACAAGGAGCACAAACAAACTATACAACTACTGAAAAAGAACTCCTTGCTATTGTCTTTGCTTTTGACAAATTTCGATCATATCTCGTTCTAGCAAAAACGGTGGTCTATACCGACCATTCTGCTCTTAGATACCTATTTTCAAAACAAGATGCTAAACCAAGATTAATCCGTTGGATCTTACTCTTACAAGAGTTTGATATTGAAATTCGAGATAAAAGAGGAGCAGAAAATCTCGCCGCTGATCATCTTTCTCGTCTTGAAAATCCCGAATTAGAAGTTCTGAATGAATCAGCCATACAAGACAACTTTCCTGATGAATATCTATTGAAGATAGATTATAAAGAAATCCCATGGTTTGCAGACTATGCAAACTACTTAGTTTGTGGATTCCTTGAAAAAGGATTATCGTACCAAAGACGAAAGAAATTCTTCAGTGATATAAAACACTATTTCTGGGAAGATCCACACCTGTTTAAAAGTTGTCCCGATAGAATAATACGCCGATGTGTATTTGGAGATGAAGCTAGTAAAATTTTAAACCATTGTCACACAGGACCAACAGGAGGGCATTATGGGCCTCAACTAACAGCAAGAAAAGTTTATGAAGCTGGATTCTATTGGCCTACAATTTACAAAGACGCACACTTTCTTTGCAAATCCTGTGATGCATGTCAAAGGGCCGGAAAAATAAGTCAACGTGATGAAATGCCACAAAATGTCATCCAAGTATGTGAAGTATTTGACATTTGGGGTATTGACTTTATGGGTCCATTTCCAAAATCTCATAATAATCTATATATACTCGTAGCCATTGATTATGTATCTAAATGGGCGAAAGCACAAGCTCTCCCAACTAACGATGCATGAGTCGTAGTCAACTTTTTAAAACGTCTTTTTGCAAGGTTTGGAACACCGAAAGCTTTAATAAGTGATCGGGGTACTCATTTCTGTAATAATCAACTTGAGAAAGTTCTTAAAAGATATGGAGTAACTCATAAAATCTCCACCGCATATCATCCACAAACAAGTGGACAAGTTGAAAATACCAACCGAGCTTTAAAACGTATTCTAGAGAAAACCGTAGGATCAAATCCGAAGGAATGGTCCATTAAATTGGAGGATGCACTCTGGGCTTTTAGAACAGCCTACAAAACTCCAATTGGAACCACACCTTTTAGACTTGTTTATGGAAAAGCATGTCATCTTCCAGTAGAAATTGAACACAAAGCATTTTGGGCTTTGAAGACATGTAATCTTGATTTACATGAAGCCGGACGTCTACGATTAAGTCAACTAAATGAATTAGAAGAATTAAGACATGAAGCATACGAAAATTCGTTAATCTATAAAGAAAGAACGAAGAAATGGCATGATAAAAGAATCAGAAGTTCAAAAGAATTTAAAGAAGGAGACAGAGTTCTTCTTTTCAATTCACGATTCAAGCTATTTCCTGGAAAATTGAAATCAAGATGGTCTGGACCATTCATAGTCAAAAGAGTTTTCCCATATGGAACGATAGAATTAATAAATTCAAATGGGATTGAATTTAAAGTTAATAGTCACAGAGTTAAACATTACATACATGGTCCGATGGAAGTCGACAACGAAGTTAATCACAATTTCGACACCACAGCTAACTAAGTGTGGGGAGAATCAAGTCTTTAAAGGATAATATATATTTCTGTTAGAGTTAGATTGTCTGTTTTCGTGTAAATCTCGAAAATGGAACCCGAATGGTCTTTCCCTAGCAGACCCTAAAGAACTAGTCTTCTCCCCCCATTCTGAATTTTTATTTTTTAGGTTTTTACAAAATGAAGACTGCCTGTGAACTAAACCATGGTCTAATGCTACACGCTTTGATCACTAAAAGAAATAATGACATACTACCGAGTGAAATAGTATCAGTAATCAGAGAAAGAATGGACGGAGTTAGAAAAGAATCCAGATGCGAAGATAATAAGTTACAATTTGGTAAAGGAAAATCAAAATCCGCAGCAAAAAGAAGAGCACGACACCTAGAAAGATGTCACAAATGCGGAAAATGGTCACATGGAGGTAAATGTTCAAATAATCAAACCTATTCAAATACCGAATTTGTTACTTTATGCAGAGACGGACCGTTCATATGTTTAGAAGAAAAGACACTGAATGCTCGAGGTTACGCCTATGTAGCCATGGAAAACCAATTAAACCGACTATCTTATGAATGGGATAGATCATATAACTAAGAAATCTATTTCACAGGTATGTCTGTACAGTTTTTATTTTTATTTTTATTTTTAACCTTTTGATAATAAACGCTAATTTGTTCGCTAAAAAGTATTAAATTGGTATTGAATAAAATTAGGTTTGGCGACCGAAATTATTGATATCATTCAAAAATTTATTACATCACTGCGAAATTTAACGTTTATTCTTAAGGTATAAATATCTTTAAACAATCAACCCAAAATATTTCAAAAATTCGTCATGAGTTAAATTAGGTTTTGGAACCGAAATTACTTTACCGAAAAGAGGGGCGCATATTTTTGATAATATTTGATTGATTAAAGTGAGATAAAAAGACAAAAAGATTTTTAATTTTATTTTTTTTACCATGTTTTTAAAATTAATATTTAAATCTTAAATTAATATTGTAAACTTTGTAAAAACAATATATTTAAAATTGTAAATATTTGAAAAATTAATATAAGTTTGGTATGAATTTATAAATTTTTAAATTAAGTTTGGTGTGAATTTTTAATTTTTAAAATATGAATTTTTTTTTATGCATTTCAAATTTTAAGTTTGGTGTGAATTTTTAATATTAATTTTGAATTTTATATTTAAGTTGTGTGAATTTAAAAACAAAAATTTACTTTATCTCATTAAGTTAAAAATATGATTTTTAAAATTCGTCGTAAGTTGAAGACTAGGTCTTTGAACCGAAATTGCTTTACCCGAGGGAGGGACGAGAACTTTTATTATCATTATTTTTAATCTTATTAAATTAAAGTATGCCAAAAACATTGAAAAACCCCAAAAATCTTAGCTTTTAAAACAATCGCTACAAAAAGACAAATTTTAAAATTTTGTCGAAGGACGGACTAGGACATCGATCCGAAACGACCTCGTCCTAAATAACAAGGGAAACAAAATTTTAAAATTAATTACTTAATTGTTTTAATAAGTTAATGATTATAAAAAAAAAAAAAAATACCAAACTCCGCGACTCGCGGAGTTTGGAGCATAAATCTCCGCGACTCGCGGAGGGGTCGGAAATCAGAAAAAAAATATAGAGCTGCAAACTGATCAGTCCACACCCCCAACAACTCAAAAATACTGCGAAAAACCCACGAAAATACACCCAAAAACACCCCAAAAATCCCAATTTTTAACGGTTAATCACCAAATTTTTTTAATAAAATCATGTTGAGAAGGATGCTATCTAAGAATTACTCAAGAAAAACGGTAAATTTCTACACCTAAACACCATTTAATCCGAAATTTGGTGTTCTTGAGTCATTTTTTTCCCAATTTGATTTTGATGCTTTTTAGTGTAATTATGCTTAAATTGTTTATGTATTATGCTTGTATAACCTAGATTGATGCTGTTTAACATGATTAGAAGCCTTGAACTTCAAATTTTGAGTAATCTAGGGTTTGTGTTCTTGAGCAAATTTGGGGCTTTTTGATATAAACAGGTTATGGCCGATTTTTGTCATGAATTGTTGCTAAATTGAGTAGTGTAACATGTCTAGGTAGTTAAATGATCCAAACTTTGAGCCTAAACATGATTTTGAGAATTAAAGTGGACTTTTTCAAGTCTAAAATTCATGAACTTGATTTTTGAAAGATAATGCCATTTGAGACTTGTTTAATTGCTAGTAATGATTATTTTGACATGTTATTTGAGTTGAATGTTTATGAACTTGGCGAACATTTTCGTATATGCTTATTTGAAAAAGTGTAGATTTGATAAAAATGTGAAAATGAGCTTAAGTTTGATATAAATTGATAATGTCATTGTATTTATTTTGATTGATGATTTTGCTGACACTAATGCATATTTGGAAGCACAAAAATTGTGTTTGATGTGTTTTGCAGAATGAAAGGGGTGAATCTTCATCCCAAGCCCGCAATGCTCCTGCTGAGAATTTGGAACAACAGGAGGTGGATAACTACTACAAGCAGGATATACCTCATCCAGTCATGACCTTTTCCGATATGCACTTGGAAGAGTTGCACCCGAACCTGAGATTTGACAGACTTTGGATAGATTATCCAAAATATCAACGGGGTTTGCATACTCTTCATTCCAAGGTTGTTGAGGTACCGAGGGTCATAGAATGGGGACCCTTAGAAGCTGTAGAATTGGCCGGGCCAATTAGGGAATTACTTGTACAGAGGTATGGTAATTCTTCTTTTAATGACTGGGTATGTTTATTCACCATACGTAGACCTGTATATAAAGTATGGTGTGAAGAATTGTTATGTAGTATAGAGTTGAATGATCGGGTAGCTAGTTTAACCGATCATTCTTTTATTAGATTTTTGTTAGGCGGTTCGATGCGCCACATGTCTTTACTGGACATGGCTCAGGCTTTACGTATATATACGCCTGAGGAGTTAGCGTCTGCCGATTGTAGAGGATTGATACTAAACGGTAGAAAGATAGATGAAAATTTTGATACACACAGTGTGTGGAGTCAAATGACAAGCCATCACCGTTTCAAAGGGGGAAATTACTCTTATTTGGATATAGATAGAGCCGAATTAAGAGTGATACATAGGTTTTTAGCTAATTCGATTACACAAAGGGGTAAGAACAAGGAAAAAGTAAATGAACAGGATTTGTTTTACCATATGTGTATTCGAGACCCACAAAGCGCTGTAAGTATACCGTATTGTGTGGGTTATTATTTATCAGCTATGGTTCGGGGAATGCGACCGCATAGCATAATAGGAGGTGGTATTTTTATTACTTTGATTGGTGAATATCTCGGTGTGGATATAAGTCGGGGGGGATTATTAGTAGAAGAACCAGAACCCCGCGATACTATAGGTTTAAATGTATACCATGGTGCGAAAGTTTTGAAGAGGCGAAATAACGCCGCAGTACGATACCATGGTAGACATCCACAGGTGGAGAGAAACCAACAGCAAGGTAATGTAGGAGGGGGAAATGAGATGCAAGAAATGCATAGGTTTATAGCTTCTCAGGAATACGAAAATGCTAGACAGAGAGCATTTGAAGATTGGCAAGTTCATCAGAACCAAATCATAGCTCATTGCCAACATATAGGTAGAAACTATATTCCTACACCGAAACCCATCTTCCCTCATTGGTCTATAGAGATGCAGCCACCGTATCCTACGTATGACCCTGCCGAAGCATTCTATAGCACCTATGGTTATGCCTGGAACCCCTATTGGTACCAATATCATCCTTAGTTTACTTATTATTTTTTTTATTTTGTAATTTGTAATTATTGATACATTTAATATTTTTGTTAATATTGTAATCATTTTTATAATTATATAACTTTTATTCTTAGATTTTAATAATTTTTTGAATGTGGGGTAATATACCAAACTTCAAAAATATGTATATATGTTTGCAGTTTATCTTATGTACACAACAGGGTAAAACAACGCATTTTCAAAGACTGGCATTAAGTTCAGCAAAAGCAACTAATTTTGACGACAAGATGCAAAATATATGTGAAATAACAACAAGACGGAATGAACAAATGATGTGCACCATTTATCATTCAGCAAACAAATGCCAATATATTTGGAAACTTTGGTAAAATTTAATCATTTTCACACAAATCACCCTCAATAATTTAAATTGTTACTGATTTCTTGCAAATGAGGGCATTGCAAGATCTTAAGTGTGGGAAGGGGTTAAATTCTTTCGGATTTTAATTTTTTTACTTTATACACTTGGTTACCATTAAAAATACTAGTAAAGCAGTAGTTGTATTAGAATCTAGTGCTCTCTGATAAAAAAGAACAGCCCTAGTCTTATATACTGACTACCCAATTCTAGTAAAATTTTTCAAAATTTTCAATTAAATGAATTCAAAATCATGTTTATACATATTTATGAACGATAAAACTAGGTTTTAACATCGAAATTATTGTTACCTCGGAAAGGACATAAATTAAGAAACAAACTAAAATGTTAAAATTCATTTAAAATGGAATAGAGGACGATAAAAAGGAAAATAAAAGCCAAGTGTGGGAAAATTTACCAAGTTATCTTAAACATATGTCACATATATCTGTAACAAATAACTGAAAATACTTTTGCTTTGGACTAAATTAAACTGTTTTACCCGATGAAAGAAAAGAAGAGATGGATCTACACGATGAATCAATTCCATCATTAAAAGGAAGTAAAGTATTCCGAAAAAGAAACGCGCTTCTTGATTTAGGTCATGAAGTTGTCGTCCAGACCAGCTGTAGGTTGACGAAAAATCTAGAAAAGTCATCACTAAAATCAATGCAGTAAGATGTGTCAAGACTAAGAATGATAAGCAAATGACTCCCTAAGAATGATAAGCAGGTAATTTTCAACACGAAATGATAAGCAAAACTTTTAACATGCAGACAAGGTCGAAGTCCAGACTCACTAATTCATCTAAAAAACTATCAGTTAGAGACACTAATGCAAGACCTGGTTCGCTAAGACCACCGCTCTGATACCAACTAAAATGCCCCATTCATATCGATTATAAATGATTCAAAATAGTTGATTTCATTGCGAGGTATTTGACCACTATATGATACATTTTACAAACATTGCATTCGTTTTTAAAAGACAAACTTTATTTACATCGAAAGTTGATGGCATGCATACCATTTCATAATATATCCAACTATAAATGACTTAATAATATTCTTGATGAACTTGACGACTCGAATGCAACGTCTTTTTGAAATATGCCAGGAATGACTCCAAGTAATATCTTTAAAATGAGCAAATGCACAGTGGAAGATTTCTTTCATACCTGAGAATAAACATGCTTTAAAGTGTCAACCAAAAGGTTGGTGAGTTCATAGGTTTATCATAAAGCAATAAAACTCATCATTTTGATAGACCACAAGATTTAAATGCTGCATGGTACAAATGGGCCCGAATCCTATACCCACCTGTAATGTACATGCGATATCTTTTAAATACAGTATACCTTTATCGTGTAGGAAATCATCTTTCATAAATCTTAGTAACGGTACACATATCTCGTGCACAAAAATTAATACACATAACCTGTGTATAAAAATCATTCTCTCGATACATAACATTCACATCAATTGGTGACAATTATCATGTCCACATAATTCAATGGTGGCAATTATCATGTCCACATAATTCAACGGTGGCAATTATCATGTCCACATAATTCAATGGTGGCAATTATCATGTCCACATAATTCTGCAATTATCATGTCCACATAATTCAACGGTGGCAATTATCATGTCCAAATAATTCAACGGTGGCAATTATCATGTCCACATAATTCAACGGTGGAATTATCATGTCCACATAATTCAACGGTGGCAATTATCATGTCCACATAATTAATTCGAGGAATGTTTTGCTTGTGTCTATCTCGTCAAACATTTATAAAAGCATTTCATGTATTCGCAGTTCAAAATATATTTCAAAAGCATTTAATAAAGCAGTTGTAAAAACAGCGCATGTATTCTCAGTCCCAAAAATATAAAGAGTAAAAGGGAATTAAATGAACTCACCTAATGTATTTTGTTGTAAAAATACATATGACGACATTGAACAAGTATAGGGTTGGCCTCGGATTCACGAACCTATATCATTTGTATATATATTAAAACATATACTCGTATTCGAATAAATCTATATATTATTTTTAATAATATACTTGTTAAATTATTTGTTATATAGATATAGATATAGATATATTTGATTTATCTATTTGAATTAATTAGTGTTTATCTTTCATTATAACATATGAATAATAATAATTTATATTAGGGTTATATATATATATATATATATATATATATATATATATATATATATATATATATTAATTGATATATTTCATATATAGCTTAGTTACTATCTTGTTAATAATAAAATTATAGTGATATGTGATTTTAATGTTCTTGTAATGTATTTTTATATAAACATAATTATTTGTAATAATATTAATAATAATAATAATAACAATATTCCTAATTATAACTCTAATCATACTAATAATAATGATAATATCCACAATACTTGATAATGTTAATAAATGATAACTTTTATAAATACACTTATATTAGTAATAATAATAATAGTAATAATAATAGTAGTAGTACTAGTTGTATTAACACTAATAATAATTCCTTTTCTAATATTACAAATAACAACAACTAATGATATCAATAATAATGATAATAATAATAATAATAATAATAATAATAATAATAATAATAATAATAATAATAATAATAATAATAATAATAATAATAATAATAATAATAATAAAAATGAAAAGAAAGGTATACCCTCATGAAAAGCTTTTCTAAAAAGAATAGCCCTGGACTGGACTCGAACCCATGACCTCTCGTTCCCCAAACACATGTCTAACCAATGTACTGTAATTGCTTTTTTTGTTTCATAACCCAACCTAAATCTATATATCCAATATATTTATCTGTTCTATCTTCATATTCTATTATCATCATTACTAAAACATCATCCAACCTAACCATCATCATCACATCACAGCCTTCATCGTATTCCTTATCATCATCAATATATCATTAACACTTATTATTATTGATAATGCTAAAAACGAACATATATTTCATAGCATTATTCCTCAAGAAAGACAAGCTTTTAGTTGCAATTGTTCTATTTACAAGTGATATTCGTTTAAATAATAAAAGGTGAAGACAAAAGACAGATTCGACGAATTGAAGACGCAAACGACCAAAAAGCTCAAAAGTACAAAAGACAATCAAAAAGGTTCCAATTATTGATAAGAAACGTCTCGAAATTACAAGAGTACAAGATTCAAAACGCAAAGTACAAGATATTAAATTGTACGCAAGGACGTTCGAAAATCCGGAACCGGGACCAGAGTCAACTCTCAACGCTCGACGCAACGGACTAAAAATTACAAGTTAACTATGTATATAAATATAATATAATATATAATTAATTATATTAATTATATATATATTATATATATATTATAAACCGTCGGTAAACAAAGAGCCAAACTCCTCTGAGCTATAAAAGTAACCTCCGCGACTCGCGGAGTTTGAAGGCAAAATTCACCGCGAGTCGCGGAGCCCCAAAAATCGAAAATCCCTATAAAGCCAACCGAATTCTGATCACAATTCATAATCTTTTTCTCTCTTCTCTCATATATACGATATATATATATATATAATTTATAATTTATATTTTAATTTTAATTATAATTCTAATAATAAGGGTATGTTAGCGAATGTTGTATGGGTGTAAGTCGAAATTCTGTCCGTGTAACGCTACGCTATTTTTAATCATTGTAAGTTATGTTCAACCTTTTTATATTAATGTCTCGTAGCTAAGTTATTATTATGCTTATTTAAAACGAAGTAATCATGATGTTGGGCTAATTACTAAAATTGGATAATTGGGCTTTGTACCATAATTGGGGTTTGGACAAAAGAACGACACTTGTGGAAATTAGACTATGGGCTATTAATGAGCTTTATATTTGTATAACTAAATGATAGTTTGTTAATGTTAATATAAAGATTTACAATTGGGCGTCCCTATAAATTACCATATACACTCGATCGGACACGATGGGCGGGGTATTTATATGTACGAATAATCGTTCATTTAACCGGACACGGGAATGGATTAATAGCCACTAGAATAATTAAAACAGGGGTGAAATTACATTCAAGGGTAATTGGTGTAATTGTTAACAAAGTAGTAAAACCTTGGTTTACATGCAGTCGATAACCTGGTGTATTCATTAAACAAAGTATTAAAACCTTGTTACAATTCGAATCCCCAATTAGTTGGAATATTTAACTTCGGGTATAATAATAATTTGACGAGGACACTCGCACTTTATATTTATGACTGATGGAATGTTATGGACAAAAACCAGACGGACAGATTAAATAATCCAGGACAAAGGACAATTAACCCATGGGCATAAAACTAAAATCAACACGTCAAACATCATGATTACGGAAGTTTAAATAAGCATAATTCTTTTATTTCATATTTAATTTCCTTTATTTTATATTTAATTGCACTTCTAATTATCGCATTTTTATTGTTATTATATTTAATTGCATTTTTAATTATCGTACTTTTTAATTATCGCAAGTTTATTTTATCGCACTTTTATTATTCGCAATTTCATTATCGTTATTTACTTTACGTTTTAAATTAAGTCTTTTATTTATTTAATATTTTACATTAGGTTTTAACTGCGACTAAAGTTTTAAAATCGACAAACCGGTCATTAAACGGTAAAAACCCCCCTTTATAATAATAATATTACTTATATATATGTTTGTATTTTTATAAAAGTAAACTAATATAGCGTTACGCTTTGTTTAAAGATTTCCTTGTGGAACGAACCGGACTTACTAAAAACTACACTACTGTACGATTAGGTACACTGCCTATAAGTGTTGTAGCAAGGTTTAAGTATATCCATTCTATAAATAAATAAATATCTTGTGTAAAATTGTATCGTATTTAATAGTTTTTTCTAGTAAAATATAAACTATTTTATATACACCTCGCATAACATCAATTATCATCAACCTTATGAATCTTCATCGAATCATAATCCTCATCGTATTAATTTATTCACTGTACCCTCATCATTCACGTATCATATCCATTATCATCATTTAGATACGTTCATTATCACCATCAAGTGGTGTCGTGATTGAGTAATAGAACTAGGAAATAAGCAGCGAGGAGAGGTATAATTAATAGAGATGTGCAGCAGATAAATGGTAAGAGGGTTTCTTTGGGTTGTTTTTGTTCGAGCAGAAAACCATAACAATAGCAGCTGCCATAATAGTCCAACAACAGCAACCATAATTCAAGATGAAAGCTGTTATAGCAGAAGTAGTAGTTCGTGGCTGGAACAGGAACATTCGAATAGAAAAAATGGGTTTCGAATAGAGTGGGTTTTGGGTTTGTGGTTGTTTGAATAAAATAGAAACATCAACGTAGCAGTAGCAAGTAGCAGCAGCATTTTGGTGTTTTAGTGGTGATGTGGTGGTGTTAAACCGAAATAGTTCAGCAGTGGTTGGAATGATTTGTAGTTCAAAAGTGTTTTGAACATAAAGGTGGTGGAAATGGTATTCGGAGTAATATCGGTTTTAAGGTGAAGAGGGTCATGTTCTTAGGTGGTGGTGGCGATTATAATGGTTTTTAAGAGAGGAAAATAGACGAGAATGAGAGAGAGGAATTGGTGGTTATCGGAGGTGGATGAGTTCGATGGTGGGGGTTAATCAAGATAATGAAGTGGTGATGGATGGTGATGGTTTGTACTTTGATTGATTTTGCATATGTACAAGTATCTAATATCTATTTATGCTTATGCATATATTTTCATATAGAGATACAGAGATTAGTTAGTCAAAAAGATAAACAGTGATACTTTTAACAATATTGTTTGTTTGTGAATCCCTGAATCGATTGATAACAAAATCGTACGAATTGATCTTTGATATGTAATCAATTTTGTTCAGGAACAAAAATTTGATAAAGTGTGATGGTGATGCCATACTGAATCCACCGTAATATATATGATATATATCTATCTTTATATTATGTATATAAATATATAATTAATATTAATAAGTATATTAATAATAATAACAATAATAATAATTCTATTAATAATAAATAATAGTAATACTGAATATTATTAATAATAATAACATTAATATTGAAATGTCTCGTTCTTATTGATTAAAAACGTTCCATATTAATTGATTTCGTTGCGAGGTTTTGACCTCTATATGAGACGTTTTTCAAAGACTGCATTCATTTTAAAACAAACCATAACCTTTATTTCATCAATAAAGGTTTAAAAAGCTTTACGTAGATTATCAAATAATGATAATCTAAAATATCCTGTTTACACACGACCATTACATAATGGTTTACAATACAAATATGTTACAACAAAATAAGTTTCTTGAATGCAGTTTTTACACAATATCATACAAACATGGACTCCAAATCTTGTCCTTATTTTAGTATGCAACAGCGGAAGCTCTTAGTATTCACCTGAGAATAAACATGCTTTAAACGTCAACAAAAATGTTGGTGAGTTATAGGTTTAACCTATATATATCAAATCGTAACAATAGACCACAAGATTTCATATTTCAATACACATCCCATACATAGAGATAAAAATCATTCATATGGTGAACACCTGGTAACCGACATTAACAAGATGCATATATAAGAATATCCCCATCATTCCGGGACACCCTTCGGATATGATATAAATTTCGAAGTACTAAAGCATCCGGTACTTTGGATGGGGTTTGTTAGGCCCAATAGATCTATCTTTAGGATTCGCGTCAATTAGGGTGTCTGTTCCCTAATTCTTAGATTACCAGACTTAATAAAAAGGGGCATATTCGATTTCAATAATTCAACCATAGAATGTAGTTTCACGTACTTGTATCTATTTTGTAAATCATTTATAAAACCTGCATGTATTCTCATCCCAAAAATATTAGATTTTAAAAGTGGGACTATAACTCACTTTCACAGATTTTTACTTCGTCGGGAAGTAAGACTTGGCCACTGGTCGATTCACGAACCTATAACAAATATGTACATATATATCAAAGTATGTTCAAAATATATTTACAACACTTTTAATTCATTTTGATGTTTAAGTTTATTAAGTCAGTTGTCCTCGTTAGTAACCTACAACTAGTTATCCACAGTTAGATGTACAGAAATAAATCAATATATATTATCTTGAATCAATCCACGACCCAGTGTATACATATTTCAGTATTGATCACAACTCAAACTATATATATTTTGGAATCAACTTCAACCCTGTATAGCTAACTCCAACAATCACATATAGAGTGTCTATGGTTGTTAATATATATAGATGTGTCGACATGATAGGTCGAAACATTGTATACGTGTCTATGGTATCTCAAGATTACATAATATACAATACAAGTTGATTAAGTTATGGTTGGAATAGATTTGTTACCAATTTTCACGTAGCTAAAATGAGAAAAATTATCCAATCTTGTTTTACCCATAACTTCATTTTAAATCCGTTTTGAGTGAATCAAATTGCTGTGGTTTCATATTGAACTCTATTTTATGAATCTAAATAGAAAAAGTATAGGTTTATAGTCGGAAAAATAAGTTACAAGTCATTTTTGTAAAGGTAGTCATTTCAGTCGAAAGAACGACGTCTAGATGACCATTTTAGAAAACATACTTCCACTTTGAGTTTAACCATAATTTTTGGATATAGTTTCATGTTCATAATAAAAATCATTTTCCCAGAATAACAACTTTTAAATCAAAGTTTATCATAGTTTTTAATTAACTAACCCAAAACAGCCCGCGGTGTTACTACGACGGCGTAAATTCGGTTTTACAGTGTTTTTCGTGTTTCCAGGTTTTAAATCATTAAGTTAGCATATCATATAGATATATAACATGTGTTTAGTTGATTTTAAAAGTCAAGTTAGAAGGATTAACTTTTATTTGCGAACAAGTTTAGAATTAACTAAACTATGTTCTAGTGATTACAAGTTTAAACCTTCGAATAAGATAGCTTTATATGTATGAATCGAATGATGTTATGAACATCATTACTACCTCAAGTTCCTTGGATAAACCTACTGGAAATGAGAAAAATATATCTAGCTTCAAAGGATCCTTGGATGGTTCGAAGTTCTTGAAGCAGAATCATGACACGAAAACAAGTTCAAGTAAGATCATCACTTGAAATAAGATTGTTATAGTTATAGAAATTGAACCAAAGTTTGAATATGATTATTACCTTGTATTAGAATGATAACCTACTGTAAGAAACAAAGATTTCTTGAGGTTATATGATCACCTTACAAGATTGGAAGTGAGCTAGCAAACTTAAAAGTATTCTTGATTTTATGTAACTAGAACTTGTAGAATTTATGAAGAACACTTAGAACTTGAAGATAGAACTTGAGAGAGATCAATTAGATGAATAAAATTGAAGAATGAAAGTGTTTTTAGGTGTTTTTAGTCGTTGGTGTATGGATTAGATATAAAGGATATGTAATTTTGTTTTCATGTAAATAAGTCATGAATGATTACTCATATTTTTGTAATTTTATGAGATATTTCATGCTAGTTTCCAAATGATGGTTCCCACATGTGTTAGGTGACTCACATAGGCTGCTAAGAGCTAATCATTGGAGTGTATATACCAATAGTACATACATCTAAAATTTGTGTATTGTACGAGTACGAATACGGGTGCATACGAGTAGAATTGTTGATGAAACTGAACGAGGGTGTAATTGTAAGCATTTTTGTTAAGTAGAAGTATTTTGATAAGTGTATTGAAGTCTTTCAAAAGTGTATAAATACATATTAAAACACTACATGTATATACATTTTAACTGAGTCGTTAAGTCATCGTTAGTCGTTACATGTAAGTGTTGTTTTAAAACCTTTAGGTTAACGATCTTGTTAAATGTTGTTAACCCAATGTTTATAATATCAAATGAGATTTTAAATTATTATATTATCATGATATTATCATGTATGAATATCTCTTAATATGATATATATACATTAAATGTCTTTACAACGATAATCGTTACATATATGTCTCGTTTAAAAATCATTAAGTTAGTAGTCTTGTTTTTACATATGTAGTTCATTGTTAATATACTTAATGATATGTTTACTTATCATAATATCATGTTAACTATATATATATCCATATATATGTCATCATATAGTTTTTACAATTTTTAACGTTCGTGAATCACCGGTCAACTTGGGTGGTCAATTGTCTATATGAAACATATTTCAATTAATCAAGTCTTAACAAGTTTGATTGCTTAACATGTTGAAAACATTTGATCATATAAATATCAATATCAATTAATATATATAAACATGGAAAAGTTCGGGTCACTACAAATATTATACAATTAATAATAATTTTCCTAATAATAATAATATTTATCATAATAATGATATTTTTAATAATAAAGAATTGTATTGTTTTTATAACAATACTAATAATACTAATTATAATAATACTAATGATAATAATCATATTAGTAATAGTAATACTATAACAATAAAATTCATATATATATATATATATATATATATATATATATATATATATATATATATATATATATATATATAGCTTCATTTTTAATAACACTTTTTATCTGGTGTAACAGCTTACATGCATAACTCAATTGATTAAATTGTATTTTGTTATTCCAATTTATTATATGAACTTATATTTATATATAAATATATATCTAGTTATAACAATCGTTCGTGAATCGTCGGGAATAGTCAAAGGTCATTGAATATATAAACATAGTTCCAAAATTTTAAAAACTCATCATTATAGACTTTGCTTATCGTGTCGGAAACTTATAAAGATCAAGTTTAAATTTGGTCGGAAATTTTGGGTCGTCACATTTTCTCTAAAAACGATTGCTTAACACTTTTGTTAGAAACTATATATTATTAACATGTAAATATTATGTGATATATTAACCTCTTAATGTGTTTGATATTGTGTTATAGATGTCTACCACTAGTACAAATTCCATCGACTCACCTAATAATAATGAAGAGTCGAATATACTTTGGGAAGATTCACAAATTCCCGAAGAGGAACCGGAAGAGGAGGAACCGGAAGAAGAGGAACCGAAAGAAGAGGAACCGGAAGAGGAGGAACCGGAAGAAGAAGAGGTTCCGAAGGAAGAAATATTGATACCTACTGTAAATCGATTAAATAAAAGAAAATCCTCAAACAACGGACCAAAGTCAATAATGGTCAATGGTGTTTCCGCCAAGGAATCAAAATATTGGGAAGATTACCAATTTTCCGATGAATCGGATCCCGATAAGGATTCCGATGATATTATAGAAATTACCTCGACCCAATTTAATAAAGCAAAAGAAAATAATAAGGGAAAAGGTATAAAAATAGAGAAACCTGATTCCAACCCCGATGAACTTTATATGCATCGGCAACGTCCGTATTTCCTAAATTGTAACAATAACCCGGGAACCTCTAAACCACCAGGTTTTTCTAAACAATTGTGGAAAACGAGGCTCGTATCAGAGGAATACCATATATCCCTAGAAAATTAGGAAAACGAACCAAGTCCGAAGAAGAAGAAACCCGTGATTCAGATTAGAGGGTTGTAATCATGTTGTGTATTATATGTATTGTAGTGTGCTTTTCCTTTTATGTTCTATGTAAAAATTGCTTGTATTGTTTGTTAATTATCTTTTACGAATCTAATCCGTGTATTTTTACAGTATAAAAACAAAATGGACGTTAAGGGTAGACAACCGAATATTTTAGAAGACCTACCAGAGGATATGATTGAGGAAATCATGTCTAGAGTCGGTCAGAATTCATCAGCACATTTAGTTATGGCGAAATTAACTTGTCAAACATTTGAAAGACTTTCCAGAAATGCCTTAGTTTATAAAAGGCTTTCCTTTGATAGGTGGGGTATATCACATTGGGGAGACCGTAAGTTACGCCATATTTTCTTTAAAGCGTTAAATGCGGGGAACCCAAATGCAATCTTACGCTACGGGTTAAGAACCTATTTTGACTCAACATATCCCAACATAGGATTTCGTGAGTTAGAAAGAGCTTCTAACATGCAACATAAAGAAGCATGTTATACTTACAGGTTAGTGATGTTCGCTTCTTACCAAAGTGAGAAAAAGAACATCGGATTACAACTTTTAAATAAAACCTTCCTAAAAGTGACGGATTCAGTAGTTGGGGTGAGAAACAAGGTTTTTAGATTATTACGGGGCTGTTGGATATTACGAAACCCTCGTCCTTTTGACGACATTACAACATGCTGCCAAGCCAATGGTCATAACGGTTACTTTCCACAAGATCAAGGATGGGAAGTCGTCTTAGTAAAACCTGAATGCATGGCTTGTTTCTGGACTTATGAATTACGTGTCTTTATTTCTTTTGCTGAACAACTTGCGTATTAACTAGAATTGCCTTCATAGCTTCCGAGTAGCAAAGTTATTATGTGCTATATTTCATCCTATATGTATTATAGCGGTATTGTAAGTTTGTAAAATATTGTATAAAGTTTGAACGCGAAATATTATTGTAATAAATTTTTCATATAGAATCGTAGTAGTTGAATTGTATAATAGCTGCTAAGTATGAACTTAACGGGTAGGTACTACCCGAATTAAAACTATAAAATGCTAATATGAAGAAAAAGCTTTTATAAATAAGTTTATATTATGCTATGAAATACTATTGACTACTCTTAAATTCTATATGATTAACTCAATTCTTTTGGCTATTTTTGAAGGAAATGGCACCGGCGACTCGTCAGAACTTGAACATGAGTAAGGAAGACTTCCGTGTTTTCCTTGCTGCGAACATAGCCGCAGTGCAGGCTATGATGCAAAATAACAATAACTCTGGATCTAGTAGTGGAACTAATTCCGCAAGAAATCGTGTAGGATGCTCCTACAAAGAATTCACTGCCTGCAAACCTTTGGAATTTGATGGAACCGAAGGACCAATTGGATTGAAATGGTGGACCGAGAAGGTCGAATCGGTGTTTGCCATAAGTAAGTGTACTGAAGAGGACAAAGTTAAGTACGCTACGCATACTTTCACAGGTACGGCGTTAACATGGTGGAATACCTATCTCGAGCAGGTAGGACAAGATGCTGCTTACGCACTACCATGGTCAGCATTCAAGCAATTGATGAACGAGCAGTATCGTCCCAGGAACGAGGTCAATAAGCTCAAGGTAGAGCTTAGAGGATTACGAAAGCAAGGTTTCGATATCACCACGTACGAACGACGATTCACAGAATTGTGCCTATTGTGTCCCAGAACGTTCGAAGACAAAGAAGGGAAGATCGACGCATTTGTAAAATGGTTACCGAAAAGAATTTAAGAAGATGTGAGTTCACACGAGCCCGTCTCCATACAAAAGGCAAGTCGAATGGCTCACAAATTAGTGAACCAGATCGAAGGATGGATTAAAGAGCAGGCAACCGAAGAGGCTAACATGAAACAAGTCAAGAGAAAACCAATGACAAGAGTCACCAATACAACAACAACAATCATAACCATAATCGTAATAACTATTCCAATAACCGCAACATCAATCGCAACAACAACTTCAATAAACGTCCCAACAATAACTACAATAACCGTCCCAACAACAATAACAATAACAACAGCAACAATAACAATCCCAACAACAATCTCAATAACAACAATGGTAACAAAAACTAAAAACAGCCATGCCAAAGATGTGAAGAGCATCACCTGGGGTTCTGCACGACATTTTGCAACAGGTGTAAAAGAAATGGTCATAGCGCGAAGAAGTGCGAAATCTACGGACCAATGCATAACAGAACTAAAGGAACAAATAATGTCGAAACAAATAATACCGCTATAGTTTGTTTTGGATGTGGAAAACAGGGCCACTTTAGTAGAAATTGCCCGAATCAGGGGAATACTAATGGGCAGGGTCGCGAAAGAGTTTTCAATATTAATACAGCAGAAGCGCAGGAAGACCCGGAGCTTGTTACGGGTACGTTTATCATTGACAATAAATCTACTTATGTTTTATTTGATTCGGGTGCGGATAGAAGCTATATGAGTAGAGATTTTTGTGCTAAACTAAGTGCCGGAGCCGTTAAGTGTATTGACGGGGCCATCACAGTTGGTATCAGAGCCAGGTATTCACGAACATTAAACTTGGTTTGGTCTTCTCTTGACCATCCCAAGGTTTGGGGTTAATGGTTTAGACGAAGAATTATATAAAATTCGTCAAAAATCGACACTCGGGCGTCAAGATACGACCCGATTAAGTTTTAATGAAACTTATGATAATGAAATTGAACTTAGGTTATATAAATAATGATTTTCATTATTATTAAATTACTTAGGTTATAAAAGTAATTATTATTAATTAATAATTATGATATATATTTATTATATCATCTAATATTTATATTATGATTTAACTATTCTTATAATTAAACTTATGATTTAATAATACAATTATTATTAATATAACACTTATGTTAATAATAAATACTTATGATATGAGATTATTATTTAAAGACTTATAATAATGATTATTATTTATTTATTATAAGACTTAATCATTAAATACTTATGACTTAATTTAATTATTAAATACTTATGATTTAATATTTATATTACAATACTTATAATATAAGTATTAATTCATAATTAATTAAAATACTTATGTTATGATTAATAATTCTTTATTAATTAAAATACTTATGATATGACTAATAATTAATTATTAATTAAATACTTATGTTATATCTATTATATCATTTAAATCTATGTTAACTTATTAAATCGATTTAATTTAATTAAACTTATGTTATAACAAGTTTAATACAAATATTATATTAAATAATATTATAACATATGATATTAAATTAATTATACATTAAATATTAAAGTTGACTTAGGTTGACTGAAGTTGACTTTGGTTGGCTTTCACGTTTGACTTTCGGTTGACTTAAGTTGACTTTCTAAATAAGGAAACTTTCTAAAAATAGAAACTTTCTAAAAATAGAAACTTACTAAAAATAGAAAGTACGCGTAATACTTTAACTTGATCAAACCGATTGATACCGAATTCCAAATCCACATCAAGCACTAGGACTATCATGCTATGACCCGACCTAAGTTAGATATATCCTAACCTACTTTGTTATATTAGGTTGGAGTTTTGATTATTCTTGATCACTATATTATTCGTGTAAGCATTACTTTATTCAAGTGCACTCGAGGTGAGTTATAGTCCCATTTTTCTATTTTATATCTTTTGGGATGATAATACATGCATTTTTTTTGGACACAAGTGGAAGTTGGTTTAAGTTATTCATTGTGAGTTGAACGAAAATATTCCCTAGTCTGGTAACTGTAATCACTGGTTTCTACTGGTGAACGCGAATCCTATGGATAGATCTATCGGGTTTGACAACCCCATTCCGTGCTAGTCGCGCTAGCAATTTTTTGAAGACGGAATGTATTAGTACTTCGTAATTATTTGAAGATACACCTGTTCAGTGTATATTGTGTTTGATAAGGGTGGAATTGGTTAAGTAGTTACCAGGTGCCTTACGGGTTAATGGAATAATGTTTTATATGTTTTCGAGCATATAATTTTTGTGGTCCAAAATAAGGCTTTATGTTTTCAAACATAAATTTTTACGGTTTAAATTAAGTATTATTTGCAATTTTAAACCTATAATTCACTCAACATTTTTGTTGACAGTTACTCACATGTTTTATTCTCAGGTTCATGATTAATTGCTTCTGCTGTGCTTAGAGAGTCTGCATATTTATGATGGCAGCTTTTGTTAAACATTAACTTGCATTCTATTTTGAAACATTAAATTGGGGGTGTTTGTTGACTTTGTTTTGGTCAACTTTTGGTTAAGAACTTATGTATGGTTTTTCTAAACTTGCATATTTTGGGTAGGTTTCCTTTATAGGAAATCATTTTTAAATGAAGAATGCAAGGTTATTTATCAAATTCATATAGAGTTATGATCAAGCTGTGGGACCAAGATAACGATGGTCGTCAAGTGTACTTTGACGGGTCGTTTTAGTTGGTATCAGAGCCAGGTTGTAGGGAATTAGGCTGCATTGATGTCGTTACCCGAGTCAATAGGGTGCATTAGTGAGTCTTGTCTACAGCCCGACCTATAGCATATTATTATATGTGATTATTTGTATTCTATGGTATGTATTTTGTTATCATACATACATCTCTGTTATGTTCTGAATCTGGGAGGAACTTCCATTCCGATTTAAATGTATTCTTCGACTCATGCGAGTTTATCTTTATAAGAACACCTCGGATAGTGAAACCGAGGGATGTCATTCTTGACTTCTAAAATTCTCGAAATTTCTATGTCATCTATTATGGTTATGTATATAACGTTTGAGTTATATTACGCGAGATGTCATTCTTGACTTCTAAATGCTCGGCATTTCAATGTCAGCTATTATGTTTAGGTATATAACATTCTTGTTATATTACGTGCCTTTGTGCCGTTGTGCCTTTGTGCTTTGGGTTGCGAACCGAAAACGTCATTCTTGACATTTAAAGATTCTTGATACTTCAAAGACATTTTTATGTCATCGTTACTCTTATACATTACTTTTGATGTTTTTGTCTCTTGTGCTATCCTTAGCACATTGTTTAAGAAATCATTTTAGAGAAATTGTGTGGAAATTCGAGGTTGATCACTTGTCCTGACCCCATGTAGTGCTATTGGAATGGAACTATGAATTAGTATAATATAATGACGTCAGGCCAACGTGATTATATTACGGTAATTCATATAGAAATTCCAATATTGTGACTTGGGGAATAGAAAGTGAATCAAAGAAAATCCTCACGCTGCTCATTCAGAAATTCCAATGTTATTACATGATGAATGAAAATAATAATTATCTTATTTGTGGATATACGAAGAACTCATTTTAACCAAACAATCCATCTCGTTCTTATGAGTGGATTTACAGTCTCTCATATACCATAAACATTGTGAAGCGAGGAGCTGTGGAATTTTACATTCATTCTTGTTAACGGCATACATATTATTCCTTGATAATCATCATCACTTATTAAATCTGGGTTCACCCTATTACACTATGTTTAGTTAAATGTTAATTCGATACTCACCACCATATCCTTGCTGGGAGGCACGGTACATATTCTTATGTGACTGGTAGTGACACCCCCCAAAATTTCCTAAAGCGTGCATCTTGTTATCTATTATTAAGCTTTTGGCGTAGATTTTCATATGACTTCCATGACCACATTTGGAAATTCAACGGAGATAATCGACAATCACTTGTAGGGATTTTAGTTGAACCCTCAAGCGTCAAACTTATAAACACCTTACTACTTCGTCCCTTATGTTAAGATGGTAATTAACTCATAGACATAACCTTTTGAATAATCGAACCTATCTACGGGTATCTTTTGATTAACATGACCAAGAAAATTTTAACCCTCGTGCGTTCGTTTAATAGCAGATTGCTCAGCATCATACGAGTAATGATGTTGTACCCGACTAAAAATCGTTCACTGTGAATTTAAAACCTAGGGTGAGATACAACCTCTGAAGTTCTCCCGTTTGCCTGCGGGCAGTGGTATGAACTAAATTCATCCTAATTACATCCGAAAATTTCTATGACAATATTTTTCTCAGCTAAAGAGGCTCACATTGATCCCGATTTAATGATAGTGTATTCCTTCTCAAGATTTTATGATTTTGAAGTTGTTTAGCACTGGTACGGTAGAAGCTGTATATCCGAGGAATTTGGTGTTACGACACATGATCCACCAATAACCATGGACGTTATTCTATAGAACCCAGTAAAGGGTAAACTGAAAAAGTTGGGTGAATGATTTGAAGTTGTGCTTTAAAGTTAACAGGAAGGTCATTTGAAGATGACCTCATACCAATAAAGCTAAGGAGGTTTGAAGTCGTGTTTGGTATGGACTGGTTGTCTGCGAATCGTGCTGAAATCGGGTGTTATGAGAAAGCTATTCATATTACTAATGTGGTTGGAGAGCCGCTGATGGTTTTTGGGGATAAGAAATGCAGACAGCTGAACCTTATTAGCTGTTTGAAAGTTCATAAATATATCTTCGCAAAGGCTGTCATGCTACTCTAGCCCATGTTTTTGATTCTGATAGAGAAGAGAAGAGCGTTGGTGATGTTCATATTGTTAGAGATTTTCCTGAGGTATTTCCCGAAGACATACCTGGCCTTCCGCCGCAACGCGCAGAAGAATTTCAAATCGATCTTGTTCTCGGTGTTGCTCCTGTAGCACGTGCTCCTTATCAACTTGCGCCTTCTGAACTTCAAGAATTTTCGAGTCAACTCCGTGAGTTGTTAGACAAAGGTTTTATTCGTCCTGGTTCATCCCCTTGGGGAGCTCCTGCTCTGTTTGTTAAGAATAAAGATGGTTCGTTTTGTTTGTGTATTGATTATCGTGAATTGAACAAGCTTACAGTTAAAAACCGTTACCCTCTTCCAAGAATTGATGATCTGTTCGATCAGCTTCAAGGTTCGTCTGTTTATTCTAAGATCAATCTTCATTCCGGTTATCATCAACTGTGTGTTAAAGAATCTGATGTTCCGAAGACCGCTTTTCGCACCCGTTACGGTTACTACGAATTCCTTGTTATGCCGTTCGGATTGACAAATGCATCTGATGTGTTCATGGACCTCATGAGCCGTGTGTGTAGACCCTATCTGGACAAATTCATTATTGTTTTCATCAACGACATCCTTATTTATTCTAAAAGTGATGAAGAGCACGAAGAACATTTGAAGTTGGTGCTTGATCTGTTGAGGAAAGAAGAGTTGTACGCTAAGTTCTCTAAGTGTGCTTTCTAGTTAATAGAAGTTCAATTCCTTAGACATATTGTTAGTAAACAGGGAATACAAGTTGATCCTGCCAAGATTGAGGCAATTGAGAAGTGGGAAATTCCGAAGACTCCTACTCAGGTTCGTCAGTTTCTAGGGTTGGCAGGTTACTATAGAAGGTTAATTCAAGATTTCTCTCGTATAGCAAAACCTCTGACTTCTTTAATGCACAAGGGGAAGAAGTATGAGTGGAAGGATGAACAAGAGACTGCTTTTCAAACTCTGAAGAAGAAGTTGACTACCGCTCCGATATTGTCACTACCTGAGGGTAATAATGATTTTGTTGTTTATTGTGATGCTTCGCGTCAGGGCTTTGGTTATGTTTTGATGCAGCAAAAGAAAGTTATTGCGTACGCGTCACGTCAGTTGAAGATCCACGAACAGAATTATACAACTCATGATTTAGAGTTGGGAGCTGTTGTGTTTGCGCTTAAGATTTGGAGACATTATCTTTATGGGGTCAAGAGTACGGTGTACACTGATCACAAAAGTCTTCAACATATCCTTGATCAAAAACAGCTGAATATGAGGCAATGAAGATGGGTTGAGACGTTGAATGATTATGATTGCGAACTTTTATATCACCCGGGAAAGGCCAATGTTGTGGCAGATGTGTTAAGTCGTAAAGAAATGGTTGAACCTCGCAGGTTTAGAGCTTTGAATATGACGATTCGAACAAACCTCGCTAGGTAGATTCTTGAGGCACAACAAGAACCCTTAAAGGAGGAGAATTTTGTGAACGAGAAAGTCAGAGGCATGGCTAAGAAGTTTGAGGTACGAGCAGATGGTACTAGATATATTGCGGGATGTCTTTGGGTTCCAAAGTTTGGTGATCTGCGATAACTTGTTTTAGATGAGGCTCATAAGTCTAGGTACTCTATTCATCCTGGTTCAGGAAAGATGTATCATGATCTTAAGGAGCTGTATTGGTGGCCTAATTTGAAGGCTGATGTGGCTACTTATGTGGCTAAGTGTTTGACCTGTGCTAAGGTTAAAGCCGAACATCAAAAACCGTCTTGACTTTTGGTGAAACCCGAGATTCCCGAGTGGAAGTGGGAAGGTATTACGATGGATTTTATCACGAAGTTACCGAGAGTAGTGGGTGGTTATGATACCATTTGGGTGATTGTTGACCGACTCACAAAGTCAGCTCATTCTTGCCTATTATGGGAACAGATTCGATGGAGAAACTCACTCGTTTGTACTTGAAGGAAATTGTTTCAAGACATTGTGTTCCTGTATCTATTATTTCAGACCGAGAGAGTCGATTTACGTCGAGGTTTTAGCAATCCTTACAAGAAGCATTGGGAACTAAGTTGGATATGAGCACTGTTTATCACCCACAGTCAGATGGTCAGAGTGAAAGGACCATTTAAACGTTAGAAGACATGTTATGTGCGTGCGTTATTGATTTTAGTAATGGGTGGGGTAGATATTTGCCGCTGGCTGAGTTTTCTTATAATAACAGCTATCATGCAAGTATTAAAGTCGCACCGTTTGAAGCTCTGTATGGTAGAAAATGTAGGTTTCCTATCTGTTAGAATGAGGTTGGGGATGCTCAACTCACAGGCCCAGATATTATTCATGAGACTACCGAGAAGATCGTACAGATTAAAGAAAGATTGAGAACCGCCAGAAGTCGGCAAAAGAGTTATGCCAATAAGAGAAGGAAAGACATAGAATTTCAGGTCGGTGACCGTGTTATGTTGAAGGTATCACCTTGGAAGGGCGTGATATGTTTTGGTAAATGACGTTTTTCATGTATCGAATTTAAAGAAGTGTTTGGCCAAGGCAGATGAAACTATTCCTCTGGAGGAACTTCATGTTGATAAGCAACTGCATTTTATTGAGGAACCTGTTGAAATTATGGATCGAGAGGTTAAGACTCTTAAGCATAGTAGAATTCCTATTGTCCGAGTTAGATAGAACGCCAGCCGCGGTCCCGAATTCACTTGGGAGCGTGAAGATCAGATGAGGCAGAAGTACCCGCATTTGTTCCCAGATGCCGAGTCAAACCCTGCACCTACTTAAATTTCGGGACGAAATTTCCGTAGCGGGAAGGTACTGTAACGACCCTACTTTTTCCGTTATCTTTTACTGTTTATTATTTAACGTCCATTAATTATTATTCGTTCCACGTCATTTCTATGACCTATATTATTATTTTGTAATAATATATTATTTATTATGTGTTATGTGAATATTTGTATTCATATTTTAAATTGTACGTTTCTACGAGTCGTGGATTTCTATCCGGTTTATCTTTTCGGTTTTCAAACCAACGGTCAGACTTTTGAGATTTTTGAATCCCAATTAGTTTAAATATGATATTTTTATGTCATATGAATCTATATAGTATTTATATATTTTATTTGTCACGTATATGTTATCTCTCCTAATATTTAATCGCGTAGCGGTGTTTTTGTGTTTCGGGCTTCGTTCAGGCATTCGGGCCACAAGTAAATACTCTTAGCATCAATTTAGCCCACAAGTGGGGCCCACCCTTCATATTTCAGCCGAAAATATCTAAAAAGGGGGGGTGTAATGTGCAAATTTGGAAAACTAGTGTTATTATCTTAAACTTCACTACTTCATTTCCATTTTCCCTTAACCTAAATTTTATTTTGTGCTCTCTTCTTCCTCTCATCATGGCCATTGCCACCACCACACATCATCATCATCATCTTTCAATTTTGCCTTGAAGGTTGGAAGCTTTTATCATTTCCGGATTCACCGAATCATCCTCTACGCGTCTATACCATTCGTTTCTCGATTAGGGTATAAACCCTAACCCTAGCTTTTTGATTTTTATTTAATTTTTCTGTTTTTGATGGTTATTATGATAGGATAGTACTTGTGGATTGTTGGATTAATGATTATATGCGTAGAATCACTCGTTAATTCATGATTTCGGTTTGACTGATTTTGGACAGCATAATTTTCTACCATTTCTGTAATTTTAACTGATTTAAATGTTAAATTAAAGTGTCTAGATGTGTTCCTCTCATCAAGACATTAATTTTAGACTCCGGATACATGTTATTTCGATTCCCGGAGCTTAAGATATGATTAAAATGGTGTTTTCTTGAAATCAAAATATAAAAATGAATTGATTCAGGTATGGTCCGACTTTTTGACCACTTTTGGAGTCTTTAGGGTGTACTAGTGTGTTAAGATTGATGATTGGATGAACTTTCATGTTCGGGTCATCAAAATTCGAGCCACGGATCACCCGTTATGACTAAAACATATTTTTGAACGGATTAAAGCTCCAAGTTGATTAATGGCTGTAGGTCGAAACTTGGGGGTGTTCTTGAGCACACTAATGTGTTGAGTGAGTTGGTTAGGTGAAGATATATATAAGACTCGCCGAAAACTGATTCCCGAGGCTCAAATTATGACCCGATGAACTTTTAATTAAAACTTATGGTTATTAATTAAGACTTATGATATAAATAATGATTTTCATTATTAATAAATTACTTATGATATAAAAAGTAATTATTTTAATTTAAGACTTATGATATTCATATTTATTATATCATTTATTAATTAATTATGATTTAATTAAACATTTAATTAAACTTATGATTAATAATACTTTTATTATTAATGAAAAATACTTATGATAAATATTAAACTTATGTTATGAGACTATTATAATAAGACTTATAATAAATATTAATTAATTATTAAATTATTATAAGGCTTAGTTATTATTTAATTATAATTTAATTATTAAATATTTACAATTTAATGATTATAATACTTATGATATGATTAATAATTCATTATTAATTAATAATACTTATGATATGATTAAAATTTATTATTAATTAATAATACTTATATTATGATTAATATTTAATTAATTAATTAAATACTTATGTTATATTAATTATATCATTTAAACTTATGTTAACTTTAATAATTCAATTTAATTTAATTAAACTTATGTTATGACATAATTATACATATTTGACTTTAATTAACATTATAACTTATATTATTAATATAACTTATACTTTAAAATTCAATGTTGACTATGTTTGACCAAGGTTGACTTTTAAGTTGACTTTCGGTTGACTTTGACTTTCAGTTGACTTTTGTTGACTTTCTAATTAAGGAAACTTTTCTAACTTAAAAACTTTCCAAAAATAGAAACTTTTCTAAAACATAAACTTTCCAAAAATAGAAACTTTCCAAAAATGGAAACCTGCTAAAAATAGAAACTTTCTAAAAATAGAAAGTACGTGTCCTTACGCTGTTCTGATCAAACCGATGCATGTTGAGTGTTGATCTATGTTTACTTGCGACAAGTACTATAGCTATCATACTAAGACTTGACCTAAGTTAGTTATTTATATCAACCTACTTTATTTATAGGTCGGCGTTGTGATCATTCTTGATCACTTTACTTCACTTGATGTTCGCTTTTTGTGTGGTTACTTCTTTTGCTTAAAGGTGAGTTATAGTCCCGTTTTTACATACTTTTTAAAGTATATTTTTGGGATGTGATTACATGCATTTTATTTTACATTTAGACACAAGTGGCAATTAAATTTAAATTATTCATTATGAGTTGAACAAAAATATTCCCTAGTCTGGTAACTGTAATCACTGGTTTCTACTGGTGAACGCGAATTCTACGGATAGATCTATCGGGTTTGACAACCCCATTTCGAACTAGTCGCGCTAGCAATTTATAATCGGAATGTTTAGTACTTCGTATTTAGTTGAAGATACACTTGTTCAGTGTATATTATTTATTGTATTTGGCAAGGATAAATAAAGGGTTAAGTGGTTACCAGGTGGCTCATTGATAATGTAATAATGTTTTATGTTTTCTAACATTTTAAATCTTGTGGTCTAAAGCTTATACGTTTATTTAAACCTATAATTCACTCAACATTTTTTTTGATAGTTTACTCGCATGTTTTCACAGGCACTTGAGTTTGTTTGATGCTTCCGCTGTGTTAGAAGAGTCTGCATGCATTTGGACAGATTTTGCTAAACATTTATGAAACTTTGAACTTGCATTCTATTTTTGAATAATTTAAACTTGTTGGTTTTGTTGACAATGTTTTAATGTCAACTTTGGTTATTAATATGTTGGGTTGTTCAAACTACATGTTTTGGTATGTTTCCTTTTTGGGAAACTTTTGAAATAAAAAGAATGCAACGTTGTTTATTGATAGTGCTCCAAATGAACATATATTTAGTCGCAATATCATCCCAATATGTAAAGCTTTTAGTTGCTATTGTTCTATTTTTAAGTTGTAATCGTTTAAATAAATAAATGCGAAGACGAAGCACGAAGATTAAAGAATTGAAGAAAAAGTGCCACTAAAACTGGAAAAGGGTCCTTAAAGCCATAGTGCACTCAAAAGCGTCCTAAAAAGTGAGTTAAAAGACTTGCGCGGATTTTGGAAGTTAAGAAAAATAATTTTTTTTGCAAATTACAAATTGCGAAACGCAAAGTACAAGATATTTACGCATACAAAAGGACGTTCGAAAATCCGGAACTGAGACATAAATCGAGCATCAACGCGCGAGACAACGGACCTAAAATTACAAGTCTACTATAAACAAGAATATAATATAATATATATATAATTATATATAATTATATATATTATATTATATAATAATTCAGCAGCCGCCCATGTTTTAATTGCAATGTGAGCTGGATTTTCCTTTCATGCGATCGCATGGTAACAAGGCATCAAAGCCATGCGATCGCATGGCCCTGAAAAGTTGGCCAAGTGCTATAAAAGGCGACGTTTTTTGCCGAATGAATTACACATCTTTTTCTCTTCCTTTCTCTGTAAGAAATTATATATATTTATATTTATAATTTAAAGTTTAATTTAAGTTTAATAATAATTGGGTTATTGTAAGAAATGTTTTAAGGTTTTGTAAGTCTGAACTCTGTCCGTGTAACGCTACGCGATTAATCACCACTGTAAGCTATGTTCTTCCTTTTTAAATTAATATCTCGTAACTAAGTTATTATTATGCTTATTTAAGCCAAAGTAATCGTGATGTTGGACTAAAAATTAAGATTGGATTATTAGATTTTGTATGATAATTAAGGTTTGGACAAAAGACCGACACTTGTGGACATTGGACTATTGACTATTAATAGATAGGGGGTATTGTCTAATCGAATGACAACTCATTAGAATCTGTCGAACCTATCTTCAAATTAGTTAATCTAATAATTATTAAAATGATTATGTATGTTCTATTTAGTGACGTTTATACGACATCTTTTACGATCATTTAATTAATTATTCGGGTTGGGTAATTGATTATTCATTCTGATCAAGTGGGTAAATTAATATTCATATCTCATTAAAATAGGGGTGGATTACATACAAGGATAATTGGTGTAATTGTTAACAAAATATTAAAACCTTGTTACAGTTCGAATCCCTAATTAGTTGGAATATTTGACTTCGGGAATAAGGTTAATTTGACGAGCATTTTATAATTATGACTGATGGACTATTATGGACAAAAACCAGATAGGTATCAAATAAATCCAGGACAAAGGACAATTAACCCAGATAAATAAATTAAAATCAAAACGTCAAACATCATGATTACGGAAGTTTAAATAAGCATAATACTTTTATTTCATATTTCATCGTACCTTTATTTACTGTCATTTTAATTACTGTAATTTAATTTATCAAAATTTAAATTCTGTCATTTATATTATCGTCATTTATCTTTACGCTTAAAATATAAAATCGACAAACCGGTCATTAAACGGTAAAAACCCCCTTTTATAATAATATTACTATATATAATTATATATATTTTGTATAAATATAGTTGTTAAAAATATAGCGTTAAACTCAGCTAGCTCCCTGTGGAACGAACCGGACTTACTAAAAACTACACTACTCTACGATTAGCTACACTGCCTAAAACTTGTGTAAATTGTATCGTATTTCGTAATAAAAATAATAGTATTTCGTATATGCTGCTGCACACATCAAGTATTTTTGGCGCCGCTGCCGGGGACTCGGTGAAACACGCTATATTAAAAATATATAATTTTTAATTTTAATTTTAATTTTGTAAAAGTATTTTGTTTTTGTAATAAGTGTTACATACAAAAATATAAAAAAATTAAAAATAAAATAAAATAAGTAAACGGGCTGGTTACTGTAGCAGCCCAAGAAGTGGCCTGGATCCGTACACCATGCGACCGCATGGATTTCTAACCCTAAGATCATGTGTTCGCATGAGCTGATGGGACAGCTCTGATCATCAGCAGACTACGAATTAGGGTTTAATTAATTAATAATTATTATTAATTAATTATAGTTAGGGTTTTAATTTAATAATAATTAGTTTTAGTTTTAATTGATTTTGTATTTTAAGTTTTAATTAGTTTTATTAATTTATAAATTAGTACCTTTTTAAATAAAAATATAAAAATAATATTTTTTTTTAAATTGTATTCTTATCACATTAGTTTCTTTTTATATTTATATCGTTTTTAATCGTTAAATTCGTAAATTGTATATTTATCGTTAGTAACTAGTTTTAAGATATAGTTTTTGCCGTAGTTATTTTTATTTCTAGATTTCTAGGTTTTGCCGTAAAATCCCTTAAGTGCTTTTTCTTTAGATTAAGACTTAGGCGCTTTAGAAATTTACAACATCGCTTATCGCTTTAATATTTTAGAAATTTTAGTGCCTTTTAAGTAATTGCCGTTTTGGATATAGAATTCCTTTTAAGCTTTAATACCTTTAGACGTAAGTTTTAATTTTTAGTTTTTAGACTTTTAAGTTTCGATGTTTTTCTTTCTTATTTTTATTTTTCGACCTTTTATTTTTTGACGTTTTTCGACGCACTCTTTTTCTTTCTTATTTCTCGACGCTCTAGTTTTTAGGACATAGAATTTTCTTTATTTTCTTTAAAATTTCGACGGAAAAATTATTTTAAGCGGTTAAATTGATAGACATACAAAATTTTCTGATTCGTAGTAATAGTTGGATTTGTTAGTGGCGAGTTGTGGGCTTTCGATTTAAAGGGTCCTGGCTACCTGCTGCATCTATTGGCTATTCGAAACGTGGGCAAAATCAGAAAAGTCCGTTAATTTGATAACTTATATAATTTTTATCTTTATAACTAATAGGATATTCAGTTAATGCACCGAGCAAAACGTTCACCACATTTCATACGTTCACCACCTGTAACTCGATCAAGACATCTAGCCAACATTGTCACCATCGTTATCTAGTCGACCAAGTACTCCAATTCAAATTTCCGATAATCCATTTTTTTGAACCCAACTTCACAATTGAGAACCCGGAGGATATTCAAGGACAATTCTAAGATCCTGAACCACTAATCATTCCTCCCGAACCACAAACCGTTAAATCAGAATCCTCTAGTGATTCAAATTCAACAAATTCAATTATGGAAGTAACAGAACCTCTAAGTATGGAAGACCGAATGAGAGCCACACGCACTGGCCAAGGACACGCCATTATTAAGCCAGACATTAATACGCCAGATTATGAAATTAAAGGACAAATCCTACACATGATAACTAATCAATGCCAATATAGTGGTACGCCAAAAGAAGATCCAAACGAACATCTTCGAACCTTTAATAGGATTTGTACTCTATTTAAAATCCGATAAGTTGAGGATGAACAGATCTATCTCATGTTGTTTCCCTGGACTTTAAAGGGAGAAGCCAAAGATTGGTTAGGATCGTTACCTGAAGGGGCGATTGATACATGGGATGTTTTAGTTGAAAATTTTCTTAAACAATTCTTTCCGGCATCTAAAGCCGTGAGACTTCAAGGAGAAATTGTTACGTTCACGCAGAAGCCAAATGAAACTCTATATGAGGCGTGGACAAGATTTGGAAAGTTGTTAAGAGGATGTCCGCAACATGGTTTAGACACTTATCAAATAGTACAAATATTCTACCAAGGATGCGACATCATTACAAGAAAAGACATCGATATAGCAGCTGGTGGTTCTATTATGAAGAAAACCGCAATCGAAGCTCACAAAATCATTGATAACACAGCCTCTCACTCACATGAGTGGCACCAGAAAATTATATTTTTCGTTCATCTAAAGCGGCTAGAGCCGATTCTAGCCATGACTTTGATTCCGTTTCCGCAAAAATAGATGCTTTCGAGAGACGAATGGAAAATGTAGTGACTCGAACTTTTCCATGTTTATATATATTAATTGAGATTGATATTTACATGATTAAATGTTTCCAACATGTTAAGCAATCAAACTTGTTAAGACTTGATTAATTGAAATATGTTTCATATAGACAATTGACCACCCAAGTTGACCGGTGATTCACGAACGTTAAAACTTGTAAAAACTATATGATGACATATATATGAATATATATATAGTTAACATCATACTATGATAAGTAAACATATCATTAAGTATATTAACAATGAACTACATATGTAAAAACAAGACTACTAACTTAATGATTTTTAAACGAGACATATATGTAACGATTATCGTTGTAAAGACATTTAATGTATATATATATCATATTAAGAAATATTCATACATGATAATATCATGATAATATAATAATTTAAAATCTCATTTGATATTATAAACATTGGGTTAACAACATTTAACAAGATCGTTAACCTAAAGGTTTCAAAACAACACTTATATGTAACGACTAACGATGACTTAACGACTCAGTTAAAATGTATATACATGTAGTGTTTTAATATGTATTTATACACTTTTGAAAGACTTCAATACACTTATCAAAATGCTTCTACTTAACAAAAATGCTTACAATTACATCCTCGTTCAGTTTCATCAACAATTCTACTCGTATGCACCAGTATTCGTACTCGTACAATACATAGCTTTTAGATGTATGTACTATTGGTATATACACTCCAATGATCAGCTCTTAGCAGCCCATGTGAGTCAACTAACACATGTGGGAACCATCATTTGGCAACTAGCATGAAATATCTCATAAAATTACAAAAATATGAGTAATCATTCATGACTTATTTACATGAAAACAAAATTACATATCCTTTATATCTAATCCATACACCAACGACCAAAAACACCTACAAACACTTTCATTTTTCAATTTTCTTCATCTAATTGATCTCTCTCAAGTTCTATCTTCAAGTTCTAAGTGTTCTTCATAAATTCCAAAAGTTCTAGTTTCATAAAATCAAGAATACTTCCAAGATTGCAAGTTTACTTCCAAGTTTTCTAAATCCATTCCAAGTAATCATCCAAGATCAAGAAACCTTTGTTACTTACAGTAGGTTATCTTTATAATACAAGGTAATAATCATATTCAAACTTTAATTCAATTTCTATAACTATAACAATCTTAATTCGAGTGGAAATCTTACTTGAAATTGTTTTCGTGTCATGATTCTGCTTCAAGAACTTTCAAGCCATCCAAGGATCCTTTGAAGCTAGATCTATTTTTCACATTTCCAGTAGATTTATCCAAGGAACTTGAGGGATTAATGATGTTCATAACATCATTCGATTCATACATATAAAGCTATCTTATTCGAAGGTTTAAACTTGTAATCACTAGAACATAGTTTAGTTAATTCTAAACTTGTTCGCAAATAAAAGTTAATCCTTCTAACTTGACTTGTAAAATCAACTAAACACATGTTCTATATCTATATGATATGCTAACTTAATGATTTAAAACCTGGAAACACGAAAAACACCGTAAAACCGGATTTACGCCGTCGTAGTAACACCGCGGGCTGTTTTGGGTTAGTTAATTAAAAACTATGATAAACTTTGATTTAAAAGTTGTTATTCTGAGAAAATGATTTTTATTATGAACATGAAACTATATCCAAAAATTATGGTTAAACTCAAAGTGGAAGTATGTTTTCTAAAATGGTCATCTAGACGTCGTTCTTTCGACTGAAATGACTACCTTTACAAAAACAACTTGTAACTTATTTTTCCGACTATAAACCTATACTTTTTCTGTTTAGATTTATAAAATAGGGTTCAATATGAAACCATAGCAATTTGATTCACTCAAAACGGATTTAAAATGAAGAAGTTATGGGTAAAACAAGATTGGATAATTTTTCTCATTTTAGCTACGTGAAAATTGGTAACAAATCTATTCCAACCATAACTTAATCAACTTGTATTGTATATTATGTAATCTTGAGATACCATAGACACGTATACAATGTTTCGACCTATCATGTCGACACATCTATATATATTTCGGAACAACCATAGACACTCTATATGTGAATGTTGGAGTTAGCTATACAGGGTTGAGGTTGATTCCAAAATATATATAGTTTGAGTTGTGATCAATACTGAGATACGTATACACTGGGTCGTGGATTGATTCAAGATAATATTTATCGATTTATTTCTGTACATCTAACTGTGGACAACTAGTTGTAGGTTACTAACGAGGACAGCTGACTTAATAAACTTAAAACATCAAAATATATTAAAAGTGTTGTAAATATATTTTGAACATACTTTGATATATATGTATATATTGTTATAGGTTCGTGAATCAACCAGTGGCCAAGTCTTACTTCCCGACGAAGTAAAAATCTGTGAAAGTGAGTTATAGTCCCACTTTTAAAATCTAATATTTTTGGGATGAGAATACATGCAGGTTTTATAAATGATTTACAAAATAGACACAAGTACGTGAAACTACATTCTATGGTTGAATTATCGAAATCGAATATGCCCCTTTTTATTAAGTCTGGTAATCTAAGAATTAGGGAACAGACACCCTAATTGACGCGAATCCTAAAGATAGATCTATTGGGCCTAACAAACCCCATCCAAAGTACCGGATGCTTTAGTACTTCGAAATTTATATCATATCCGAAGGGTGTCCCGGAATGATGGGGATATTCTTATATATGCATCTTGTTAATGTCGGTTACCAGGTGTTCACCATATGAATGATTTTTATCTCTATGTATGGGATGTGTATTGAAATATGAAATCTTGTGGTCTATTATTATGATTTGATATATATAGGTTAAACCTATAACTCACCAACATTTTTGTTGACGTTTTAAGCATGTTTATTCTCAGGTGATTATTAAGAGCTTCCGCTGTCGCATACTTAAATAAGGACGAGATTTGGAGTCCATGCTTGTATGATATTGTGTAAAAACTGCATTCAAGAAACTTATTTTGTTGTAACATATTTGTATTGTAAACCATTATGTAATGGTCGTGTGTAAACAGGATATTTTAGATTATCATTATTTGATAATCTACGTAAAGCTTTTTATACCTTTATTGATGAAATAAAGGTTATGGTTTGTTTTAAAATGAATGCAGTCTTTGAAAAACGTCTCATATAGAGGTCAAAACCTCGCAATGAAATCAATTAATATGGAACGTTTTTAATCAATAAGAACGGGACATTTCAGTTGGTATCCGAGCGTTGGTCTTAGAGAACCAGAATTTTGTATTAGTGTGTCTTATCGAGTTTGTTAGGATGCATTAGTAAGTCTGGACTTCGACCGTGTTTACTTGAAAAATGATTGCTTAACAAATTTTGTTGTAAACTATATATTTTTAACATGTGAGTATTATGTGATATATTAATCTCTTAATGCGTTTGATATTATGTGATAGATGTCTACCTCTAGAACAAGTCCCATTGACTCACCTAATAATAATGAAGAGTCAATTGTAAATTGGAATGATTCGTGGACTAATTCACAAGTTCCCGAAGAGGAACCGGAAGAAGAGTCGAAACCGGAAGAAGAGTCGAAACCGGAAGAAGAATCGGAACCGGAAGAAGAATCGGAACCGGATGAAGAAATAGAACCGGTGGGGGAAATAATAAAACGGTTAAGTAAAAGAAAATCCTCAACCAACCGACCAAGGTTAATTATGGTCAATGGTGTTTCCGCCAAGGAAGCAAAATATTGGGAGGATTACCAATTCTCCGATGAATCGGATTCCGACGAGAATTCCGATGATGTTATAGAAATTACCCCAACTGAATTTAAAAAGGCAAAAGAAAATAATAAGGGAAAGGGCATAAAAATAGAGAAATCTAATTCCAACCCCGATGAACTTTATATGTATCGTCAACACCGATGAAATTACCCCAGGTTTTTCTAAACCAATGTGGAAAACGACGGCTCGTATTAGGGGAACATCATATATCCCTAGAAACTTGGCAAAACGAACCAAAACCGAAGAAGAAGAAACAAGCGAGTTGGAATAAGATAGTTGTATTCGTGTGGTGTAATATATGTAATATAGTGTGCTTATGCTTTATGATATATGTAAAAATTGCTTGTATTAATAAGTATTTTTTTATGAATCTAACTCTTGTCTATTTTACAGTTTAAAAACACAAAATGGATAGACAACCCAATATTTTAAGAGACCTACCCGGAGACATGATTGATGAAATCTTGTCTAGAGTCGGTCAGAATTCCTCGGCACAACTATTTAAGGCGAGATCAGTTTGTAAGACATTCGAAGAACGTTCCAAGAATGTCTTGGTTTATAAGAGACTTTCGTTTGAAAGATGGGGGATATCACATTGGGAAACCCATAAGTTACGATGTGTTTATTTTGACGCATATATTGCGGGGAACCCAAATGCTATTTTACGCAACGGGTTAAGAAATTATTTTGACTCAATGTATCCGAATATAGGACTTCATGATTTAGAAAAAGTGGCTAACATGCAACATAAAGAAGCATGTTATGCTTACGGGTTAGTAATGTTCGCTTCTCACCAAAGTGAGAAAAAGAACATCGGGCTACAACTATTAAACAAAACATTCCCACAAATGACGGAGTCGGTAATTGGGGTAAGAAATGAGGTTTTTAGATTGTTACGAGACTGTTGGACATTACGTAACGCTCGTCCCTTTGACGACGTTACAACACGCTGTCTTATCAATGGCCATAACGGTTATGTTCCACAAGACCAAGGATGGGAAGTAATCCTAGTAAAACCAGAATGCATGACTTGTTTCTGGACGTATGAATTACGTGTGTTTATTGCCTTTGCTGAATGACTTGTGTACTAGCTAGAATTATCTTCACAACCATCTTGTATCAAATTTATTGTGTGCTATATTTCATGCTATATGTAAAATAAGCGGTATTGTAAGTTTGTAAAATATTGTGTAAAAGTTTGAACGCGAAATATTATTATAATCAGTTTTTCATATAGAATTGTAGTAGTTGAATTGTATGTTAGCTACTACGTATGAACTTAACGGGTAGGTACTACCCGAATTTAAACTTATAAAACGCTAATATGAAGAAAAAGCTTTTATAAATGAGTTCATATTATGCTACGAAATACTATTAACTACTCTTAATATTCTGTATGATTAACTTGTTCCATTTGACTATTTTGAAGGAAATGGCACCGACTACTCGACACACCGTGAATATGAATGAAGAGGAATTCCGTACTTTTCTAGCTTCAAACATAGCCGCAGTACAGGCTGCGCTACATACCAACAATAACCTTAGATCTAGCAGTACAGGAAATCGTGTAGGATGCACCTACAAAGAATTCACTGCCTGCAAACCTTTGGAATTTGATGGAACCGAAGGACCGATCAGATTGAAACGGTGGACCGAGAAGGTCAAATCGGTGTTTGCCATAAGTAAGTGTACTGAAGAGGACAAAGTGAAGTACGCTACGCATACCTTCACATGTTTTACGTTAACATGGTGGAATACCTATCTAGAGCAAGTGGGATAAGACGATGCGTACGCACTACCGTGGTCAGCATTCAAGCACTTGATGAACGATAAGTACCGTCCCAGATCCGAGGTCAATAAGCTCAAGACAGAACTTAGAGGGTTACGAACCCAAGGATTTGATATTACCACGTACGAAAGACGATTCATAGAATTGTGCCTATTGTGTCCGAGAACATTCGAAGATGAGGAAGAGAAGATCGACGCATTTGTGAAAGGATTACCGGAAAGAATCCAAGAAGCTATAAGTTCACACGAGCCCGCCTCCATACAACAGGCATGTAGAATGGCTCACAAACTAGTGAACCAGATTGAAGAAAGAATTAAAGAACAGACTGCTGAAGAGGCCAATGTGAAGCAAGTCAAAAGAAAGTGGGAGGAAAACGGTGATAAGAATCACCAATACAACAACAACAGCAATTACAACAATAATCGCAACAATTATCCCAACAATCGCAATATCAATCGCAACTACAACAAACGGCCCAACAACAACAACAACAACAACAACAACAACAACAACAACAACAACTACAACAATCATCCCAACAACAATAATAACCTCAACAACAACAACAATCAGAATCAGCTATGCCAAAGGTGTGAAAAGTATCACTCGGGGTTCTGCACCAAATTTTGCAACAAGTGTAAAAGAAATGGTCATAGCGCGGCGAAGTGTGAGGTCTACGGACCAGGGGTTAATAGAACGAAAGGAACAAATGGTGTCGGAACGAGTAATGGCGGAGTAAGTAGTGTCGGAGAAAGTTATGCCAATGTAGTTTGTTATAAATGTGGAAAACCGGGCCACATTATTAGAAATTGCCCGAACCAGGAGAACACGAATGGACAAGGCCGCGGAAGAGTTTTCAATATTAATGCGGCAGAGGCACAGGAAGAACTGGAGCTTGTTACGGGTACGTTTCTTATTGACAATAAATCTGCTTACGTTTTATTTGATTCGGGTGCGGATAGAAGCTATATGAGTAGAGATTTTTGTGCTAAATTAAGTTGTCCATTGACGCCTTTGGATAGTAAATTTTTACTCGAATTAGCAAATGGTAAATTAATTTCAGCAGATAATATAAGTCGGAATCGAGAAATTAAACTGGTTAGCGAAACATTTAAGATTGATTTGATACCAGTAGAGTTAGGGAGTTTTGATGTGATAATCGGTATGGACTGGTTGAAAGAAGTGAAAGCAGAGATCGTTTGTTACAAAAATGCAATTCGCATTATACGAGAAAAAGGAAAACCCTTAATGGTGTACGGAGAAAAGGGCAACACGAAGCTACATCTTATTAGTAATTTGAAGGCACAAAAACTAATAAGAAAAGGTTGCTATGCTGTTCTAGCACACGTCGAGAAAGTACAAACTGAATAAAAGAGCATCAATGATGTTCCCATTGCAAAAGAATTTCCCGATGTATTTCCGAAAGAATTACCGGGATTACCCCCACATCGATCCGTTGAATTTCAAATAGATCTTGTACCAGGAGCTGCACCAATAGCTCGTGATCCTTACAGACTTGCACCCAGCGAGATGAAAGAACTGCAAAGCCAATTACAAGAACTTTTAGAGCGTGGTTTCATTCGACCAAGCACATCACCGTGGGGAGCTCCTATTTTGTTTGTCAAGAAGAAAGATGGTACATTCAGGTTGTGTATCGACTACCGAGAGTTGAACAAACTTACCATCAAGAACCGCTACCCACTACCGAGAATCGACGACTTATTTGATCAACTACAAGGCTTGTCTGTTTATTCAAAGATTGACTTACGTTCCGGGTATCATCAAATGCGGGTGAAAGAAGATGATATTCCAAAGACTGCTTTCAGAACACGTTACGGTCATTACGAGTTTATGGTCATGCCGTTTGGTTTAACTAATGCACCAGCTGTGTTCATGGACCTTATGAACCGAGTGTGTAGACCATACCTTGACAAGTTTGTCATTGTTTTCATTGATGACATACTTATTTACTCAAAGAATGACCAAGAACACGGTGAACATTTGAGAAAGGTGTTAGAAGTATTGAGGAAGCAAGAATTGTACGCTAAGTTTTCAAAGTGTGCATTTTGGTTGGAAGAAGTTAAATTCCTCGGTCACATAGTGAACAAAGAAGGTATTAAGGTGGATCCGGCAAAGATAGAAACTGTTGAAAAGTGGGAAACCCCGAAAACTCCGAAACACATACGCCAGTTTTTAGGACTAGCTGGTTACTACAAAAGGTTCATCCAAGACTTTTCCAGAATAGCAAAACCCTTGACTGCATTAACGCATAAAGGGAAGAAATTTGAATGGAATGATGAACAAGAGAAAGCGTTTCAGTTATTGAAGAAAAAGCTAACTACGGCACCTATATTGTCATTGCCTGAAGGGAATGATGATTTTGTGATTTATTGTGACGCATCAAAGCAAGGTCTCGGTTGTGTATTAATGCAACGAACGAAGGTGATTGCTTATGCGTCTAGACAATTGAAGATTCACGAACAAAATTATACGACGCATGATTTGGAATTAGGCGCGGTTGTTTTTGCATTAAAGACTTGGAGGCACTACTTATATGGGGTCAAAAGTATTATATATATATCGACCACAAAAGTCTTCAATACATATTTAATCAGAAACAACTGAATATGAGGCAGTGTAGGTGGATTGAATTATTGAATGATTACGACTTTGAGATTCGTTACCACCCGGGGAAGGCAAATGTGGTAGCCGATGCCTTGAGCAGGAAGGACAGAGAACCCATTCGAGTAAAATCTATGGATATAATGATTCATAATAACCTTACTACTCAAATAAAGGAGGCGCAATAAGGAGTTTTAAAAGAGGGAAATTTAAAGGATGAAATACCCAAAGGATCGGAGAAGCATCTTAATATTCGGCAAGACGGAACCCGGTATAGGGCTGAAAGGATTTGGGTACCAAAATTTGGAGATATGAGAGAAATGGTACTTAGAGAAGCTCATAAAACCAGATACTCAATACATCCTGGAACGGGGAAGATGTACAAGGATCTCAAGAAACATTTTTGGTGGCCGGGTATGAAAGCCGATGTTGCTAAATACGTAGGAGAATGTTTGACGTGTTCTAAGGTCAAAGCTGAGCATCAGAAACCATCAGGTCTACTTCAACAACCCGAAATCCCGGAATGGAAATGGGAAAACATTACCATGGATTTCATCACTAAATTGCCAAGGACTGCAAGTGGTTTTGATACTATTTGGGTAATAGTTGATCGTCTCACCAAATCAGCACACTTCCTGCCAATAAGAGAAGATGACAAGATGGAGAAGTTAGCACGACTGTATTTGAAGGAAGTCGTCTCCAGACATGGAATACCAATCTCTATTATCTCTGATAGGGATGGCAGATTTATTTCAAGATTCTGGCAGACATTACAGCAAGCATTAGGAACTTGTCTAGACATGAGTACTGCCTATCATCCACAAACTGATGGGCAGAGCGAAAGGACGATACAAACGCTTGAAGACATGCTACGAGCATGTGTTATTGATTTCGGAAACAGTTGGGATCGACATCTACCGTTAGCAGAATTTTCCTACAACAACAGCTACCATTCAAGCATTGAGATGGCGCCGTTTGAAGCACTTTATGGTAGAAAGTGCAGGTCTCCGATTTGTTGGAGTGAAGTGGGGGATAGACAGATTACGGGTCCGGAGATTATACAAGAAACTACCGAGAAGATCATCCAAATTCAACAACGGTTGAAAACCGCCCAAAGTCGACAAAAGAGCTACGCTGACATTAAAAGAAAAGATATAGAATTTGAAATTGGAGAGATGGTCATGCTTAAAGTTACACCTTGGAAAGGCGTTGTTCGATTTGGTAAACGAGGAAAATTAAATCCAAGGTATATTGGACCATTCAATATTATTGATCGTGTCGGACCAGTAGCTTACCGACTTGAGTTACCTCAACAACTCGCGGCTGTACATAACACTTTCCACGTCTCGAATTTGAAGAAATATTTTGCTAAAGAAGCTCTCACTATTCCGTTAGATGAAATCCAAATCAACGAAAAACTTCAATTCATCGAAGAACCCGTCGAAATAATGGATCGTGAGGTTAAAAGACTTGAGCAAAACAAGATACCAATTGTTAAGGTTCGATGGAATGCTCGTAGAGGACCCGAGTTCACCTGGGATCGTGAAGATCAGATGAAGAAGAAATACCCGCATCTATTTCCAGAAGATTCGTCAACACCTTCAACAGCTTAAAATTTCGGGACGAAATTTATTTAACGGGTAGGTACTGTAGTGACCCGAATTTTTCCATGTTTATATATATTAATTGAGATTGATATTTACATGATTAAATGTTTCCAACATGTTAAGCAATCAAACTTGTTAAGACTTGATTAATTGAAATATGTTTCATATAGACAATTGACCACCCAAGTTGACCGGTGATTCACGAACGTTAAAACTTGTAAAAACTATATGATGACATATATATGGATATATATATATAGTTAACATCATACTATGATAAGTAAACATATCATTAAGTATATTAACAATGAACTACATATGTAAAAACAAGACTACTAACTTAATGATTTTTAAACGAGACATATATGTAACGATTATCGTTGTAAAGACATTTAATGTATATATATCATATTAAGAGATATTCATACATGATAATATAATAATTTAAAATCTCATTTGATATTATAAACATTGGGTTAACAACATTTAACAAGATCGTTAACCTGAAGGTTTCAAAACAACACTTACATGTAACGACTAACGATGACTTAACGACTCAGTTAAAATGTATATACATGTAGTGTTTTAATATGTATTTATACACTTTTTAAAGACTTCAATACACTTATCAAAATACTTCTACTTAACAAAAATGCTTACAATTACATCCTCGTTCAGTTTCATCAACAATTCTACTCGTATGCACCCGTATTCGTACTCGTACAATACACAGCTTTTAGATGTATGTACTATTGGTATATACACTCCAATGATCAGCTCTTAGCAGCCCATGTGAGTCACCTAACACATGTGGGAACCATCATTTGGCAACTAGCATGAAATATCTCATAAAATTACAAAAATATGAGTAATCATTCATGACTTATTTACATGAAAACAAAATTACATATCCTTTATATCTAATCCATACACCAACGACCAAAAACACCTACAAACACTTTCATTCTTCAATTTTCTTCATCTAATTGATCTCTCTCAAGTTCTATCTTCAAGTTCTAAGTGTTCTTCATAAATTCCAAAAGTTCTAGTTTCATAAAATCAAGAATACATCCAAGATTGCAAGTTTACTTCCAAGTTTTCTAAATCCATTCCAAGTAATCATCTAAGATCAAGAAACCTTTGTTACTTACAGTAGGTTATCTTTCTAATACAAGGTAATAATCATATTCAAACTTTAATTCAATTTCTATAACTATAACAATCTTAATTCGAGTGGAAATCTTACTTGAAATTGTTTTCGTGTCATGATTCTGCTTCAAGAACTTTCAAGCCATCCAAGGATCCTTTGAAGCTAGATCTATTTTTCTCATTTTCAGTAGGTTTATCCAAGGAACTTGAGGTAGTAATTATGTTCCTAACATCATTCGATTCATACATATAAAACTATCTTATTCGAAGGTTTAAACTTGTAATCACTAGAACATAGTTTAGTTAATTCTAAACTTGTTCACAAATAAAAGTTAATCCTTCTAACTTGACTTTTAAAATCAACTAAACACATGTTCTATATCTATATGATATGCTAACTTAATTATTTAAAACCAGGAAACACGAAAAACACCGTAAAACCGGATTTACGCCGTCGTAGTAACACCGCGGGCTGTTTTGGGTTAGTTAATTAAAAACTATGATAAACTTTGATTTAAAAGTTGTTATTCTGAGAAAATGATTTTTATTATGAACATGAAACTATATCCAAAAATTATGGTTAAACTCGAAGTGGAAGTATGTTTTCTAAAATGGTCATCTAGACGTCGTTCTTTCGACTGAAATGACTACCTTTACAAAAACGACTTGTAACTTATTTTTCCGACTATAAACCTATACTTTTTCTGTTTATATTTATAAAATAGAGTTCAATATGAAACCATAGCAATTTGATTCACTCAAAACGGATTTAAAATGAAGAAGTTATGGGTAAAACAAGATTGGATAATTTTTCTCATTTTAGCTACGTGAAAATTGATAACAAATCTATTCCAACCATAACTTAATCAACTTGTATTGTATATTATGTAATCTTGAGATACCATAGACATGTATACAATGTTTCAACCTATCATGTCGATACATCTATATATATTTCGGAACAACCATAGACACTCTATATGTGAATGTTGGAGTTAGCTATACAGGGTTGAGGTTGATTCCAAAATATATATAGTTTGAGTTGTGATCAATACTGAGATACGTATACACTGGGTCGTGGATTGATTCAAGATAATATTTATCGATTTATTTCTGTACATCTAACTGTGGACAACTAGTTGTAGGTTACTAACGAGGACAGCTGACTTAATAAACTTAAAACATCAAAATATATTAAAAGTGTTGTAAATATATTTTGAACATACTTTGATATATATGTATATATTGTTATAGGTTTGTGAATCAACCAGTGGCCAAGTCTTACTTCCCGACGAAGTAAAAATCTGTGAAAGTGAGTTATAGTCCCACTTTTAAAATCTAATATTTTTGGGATGAGAATACATGCAGGTTTTATAAATGATTTACAAAATAGACACAAGTACGTGAAACTACATTCTATGGTTGAATTATCGAAATCGAATATGCCCCTTTTTATTAAGTCTGGTCATCTAAGAATTAGGGAACAGACACCCTAATTGACGCGAATCCTAAAGATAGATCTATTGGGCCTAACAAACCCCATCCAAAGTACCGGATGCTTTAGTACTTCAAAATTTATATCATATCCGAAGGGTGTCCCGGAATGATGGGGATATTCTTATATATGCATCTTGTTAATGTCGGTTACCAGGTGTTCACCATATGAATGATTTTTATCTCTATGTATGGGATGTGTATTGAAATATGAAATCTTGTGGTCTATTATTATGATTTGATATATATAGGTTAAACTTATAACTCACCAACATTTTTGTTGACGTTTTAAGCATGTTTATTCTCAGGTGATTATTAAGAGCTTCCGCTGTCGCATACTTAAATAAGGACGAGATTTGGAGTCCATGCTTGTATGATATTGTGTAAAAACTGCATTCAAGAAACTTATTTTGTTGTAACATATTTGTATTATAAACCATTATGTAATGGTCGTGTGTAAACAGGATATTTTAGATTATCATTATTTGATAATCTACGTAAAGCTTTTTAAACCTTTATTGATGAAATAAAGGTTATGGTTTGTTTTAAAATGAATGCAGTCTTTGAAAAACGTCTCATATAGAGGTCAAAACCTCGCAACGAAATCAATTAATATGGAACGTTTTTAATCAATAAGAACGGGACATTTCAGTTAGTATCCGAGCGTTGGTCTTAGAGAACCAGAATTTTGTATTAGTGTGTCTTATCGAGTTTGTTAGGATGCATTAGTAAGTCTGGACTTCGACCGTGTTTACTTGAAAAATGATTGCTTAACAAATTTTGTTGGAAACTATATATTTTTAACATGTGAGTATTATGTGATATATTAATCTCTTAATGCGTTTGATATTATGTGATAGATGTCTACCTCTAGAACAAGTCCCATTGACTCACCTAATAATAATGAAGAGTCAATTGTAAATTGGAATGATTCGTGGACTAATTCACAAGTTCCCGAAGAGGAACCGGAAGAAGAGTCGGAACTGGAAGAAGAATCGGAACCGGAAGAAGAATCGGAACCGGATGAATAAAATAGAACCGGTGGGGGAAATAATAAAACGGTTAAGTAAAAGAAAATCCTCAACCAACCGACCAAGGTTAATTATGGTCAATGGTGTTTCATCCAAGGAAGCAAAATATTGGGAGGATTACCAATTCTCCGATGAATCGGATTCCGACGAGAATTCCGATGATGTTATAGAAATTACCCCGACTGAATTTAAAAAGGCAAAAGAAAATAATAAGGGAAAGGGCATAAAAATAGAGAAATCTAATTCCAACCCCGATGAACTTTATATATATCGTCAACCCCGATGAAATTACCCCAGGTTTTTCTAAACCAATGTGGAAAACGACGGCTCGTATTAGGGGAACATCATATATCCCTAGAAACATGGCAAAACGAACCAAAACCGAAGAAGAAGAAACAAGCGAGTTGGAATAAGATAGTTGTATTCGTGTGGTGTAATATATGTAATATAGTGTGCTTATGCTTTATGATATATGTAAAAATTGCTTGTATTAATAAGTATTTTTTTATGAATCTAACTCTTGTCTATTTTACAGTTTAAAAACACAAAATGGATAGACAACCCAATATTTTAAGAGACCTACCCGGAGACATGATTGATGAAATCTTGTCTAGAGTCGGTCAGAATTCCTCGGCACAACTATTTAAGGCGAGATCAGTTTGTAAGACATTCGAAGAACGTTCCAAGAATGTCTTGGTTTATAAGAGACTTTCGTTTGAAAGATGGGGGATATCACATTGGGAAACCCATAAGTTACGATGTGTTTATTTTGAAGCATATATTGCGGGGAACCCAAATGCTATTTTACGCAACGGGTTAAGAAATTATTTTGACTCAATGTATCCGAATATAGGACTTCATGATTTAGAAAAAGCGGCTAACATGCAACATAAAGAACCATGCTATGCTTACGGGTTAGTAATGTTCGCTTCTCACCAAAGTGAGAAAAAGAACATCGGGCTACAACTATTAAACAAAACATTCCCACAAGTGACGGAGTCGGTAATTGGGGTAAGAAATGAGGTTTTTAGATTGTTACGAGACTGTTGGACATTACGTAACGCTCGTCCCTTTGACGACGTTACAACACGCTGTCTTATCAACGGCCATAACGGTTATGTTCCACAAGACCAAGGATGGGAAGTAATCCTAGTAAAACCAGAATGCATGACTTGTTTCTGGACGTATGAATTACGTGTCTTTATTGCCTTTGCTGAATGACTTGTGTACTAGCTAGAATTATCTTCACAACCATCTTGTATCAAATTTATTGTGTGCTATATTTCATGCTATATGTAAAATAAGCGGTATTGTAAGTTTGTAAAATATTGTGTAAAAGTTTGAACGCGAAATATTATTATAATCAGTTTTTCATATAGAATTGTAGTAGTTGAATTGTATATTAGCTACTAAGTATGAACTTAACGGGTAGGTACTACCCGAATTTAAACTTATAAAACGCTAATATGAAGAAAAAGCTTTTATAAATGAGTTCATATTATGCTACGAAATACTATTAACTACTCTTAATATTCTGTATGATTAACTTGTTCCATTTGACTATTTTGAAGGAAATGGCACCGACTACTCGACACACCATGAATATGAATGAAGAGGAATTCCGTACTTTTCTAGCTTCAAACATAGCCACAGTACAGGCTGCGCTACATACCAACAATAACCTTGGATCTAGCAGTACAGGAAATCGTGTAGGATGCACCTACAAAGAATTCACTGCCGGCAAACCTTTGGAATTTGATGGAACCGAAGGACCGATCGGATTGAAACGGTGGACCGAGAAGGTCAAATCGGTGTTTGCCATAAGTAAGTGTACTGAAGAGGACAAAGTGAAGTACGCTACGCATACCTTCACATGTTTTGCATTAACATGGTGGAATACCTATCTAGAGCAAGTGGGACGAGACGATGCGTACGCACTACCGTGGTCAGCATTCAAGCACTTGATGAACGAGAAGTGTCGTCCCAGATCCGAGGTCAATAAGCTCAAGACAGAACTTAGAGGGTTACGAACCCAAGGATTTGATATTACCACGTACGAAAGACGATTCACAGAATTGTGCCTATTGTGTCCGAGAACATTCGAAGATGAGGAAGAGAAGATCGACGCATTTGTGAAAGGATTACCAGAAAGAATCCAAGAAGATATAAGTTCACACGAGCCCGCCTCCATACAACAGGCATGTAGAATGGCTCACAAACTAGTGAACCAGATTGAAGAAAGAATTAAAGAACAGACTGCTGAAGAGGCCAATGTGAAGCAAGTCAAAAGAAAGTGGGAGGAAAACGGTGATAAGAATCACCAATACAACAACAACAGCAATTACAACAATAATCGCAACAATTATCCCAACAATCGCAACATCAATCGCAACTACAACAAACGGCCCAACAACAACAACAACAACAACAACAGCAACTACAACAATCATCCCAACAACAATAATAACCGCAACAACAACAACAATCAGAAGCAGCTATGCCAAAGGTGTGAAAAGTATCACTCGGGGTTCTGCACCAAATTTTGCAACAAGTGTAAAAGAAATGGTCATAGCGCGGCGAAGTGTGAGGTCTACGGACCAGGGGTTAATAGAACGAAAGGAACAAATGGTGTCGGAACGAGTAATGGCGGAGCAAGTAGTGTCGGAGCAAGTTATGCCAATGTAGTTTGTTATAAATGTGGAAAACCTCCCCACATTATTAGAAATTGCCCGAACCAGGAGAACACGAATGGACAAGGCCGCGGAAGAGTTTTCAATATTAATGCGGCAGAGGCACAGGAAGACCTGGAGCTTGTTAAGGGTACGTTTCTTATTGACAATAAATCTGCTTACGTTTTATTTGATTCGGGTGCGGATAGAAGCTATATGAGTAGAGATTTTTGTGCTAAATTAAGTTGTCCATTGACGCCTTTGGATAGTAAATTTTTACTCGAATTAGCAAATGGTAAATTAATTTCAGCAGATAATATAAGTCGGAATCGAGAAATTAAACTGGTTAGCGAAACATTTAAGATTGATTTGATACCAGTAGAGTTAGGGAGTTTTGATGTGATAATCGGTATGGACTGGTTGAAAGAAGTGAAAGCAGAGATCGTTTGTTACAAAAATGCAATTCGCATTATACGAGAAAAAGGAAAACCCTTAATGGTGTACGGAGAAAAGGGCAACACGAAGCTACATCTTATTAGTAATTTGAAGGCACAAAAACTAATAAGAAAAGGTTGCTATGCTGTTCTAGCACACGTCGAGAAAGTACAAACTGAATAAAAGAGCATCAATGATGTTCCCATTGCAAAAGAATTTCCCGATGTATTTCCGAAAGAATTACCGGGATTACCCCCACATCGATCCGTTGAATTTCAAATAGATCTTGTACCAGGAGCTGCACTAATAGCTCGTGCTCCTTACAGACTCGCACCCAGCGAGATGAAAGAACTGCAAAGCCAATTACATCCTGGAACGGGGAAGATGTACAAGGATCTCAAGAAACATTTTTGGTGGCCGGGTATGAAAGCCGATGTTGCTAAATACGTAGGAGAATGTTTGACGTGTTCTAAGGTCAAAGCTGAGCATCAGAAACCATCAGGTCTACTTCAACAACCTAAAATCCCGGAATGGAAATGGGAAAACATTACCATGGATTTCATCACTAAATTGCCAAGGACTGCAAGTGGTTTTGATACTATTTGGGTAATAGTTGATCGTCTCACCAAATCAGCACACTTCCTGCCAATAAGAGAAGATGACAAGATGGAGAAGTTAGTACGACTGTATTTGAAGGAAGTCGTCTCCAGATATGGAATACCAATCTCTATTATCTTTGATAGGGATGGCAGATTTATTTCAAGATTCTGGCAGACATTACAGCAAGCATTAGGAACTCGTCTAGACATGAGTACTGCCTATCATCCACAAACTGATGGGCAGAGCGAAAGGACGATACAAATGCTTGAAGACATGCTACGAGCATGTGTTATTGATTTCGGAAACAGTTGGGATCGACATCTACCGTTAGCAGAATTTTCCTACAACAACAGCTACCATTCAAGCATTGAGATGGCGCCGTTTGAAGCACTTTATGGTAGAAAGTGCAGGTGTATATATATATATATATATATATATATATATCTATATATATATATATATATATATATATATATATATATATATATATATATATATATACCTGCACTTTCTACCATAAAGTGCTTCAAACGTACAGTTTTTATTAATCATTGTAAGTCGAAATTCTGTCCGTGTAACGCTACGCTATTATTAATCATTGTAAGTCGAAATTCTGTCCGTGTAACGCTACGCTATTATTAATCATTGTAAGTTATGTTCAATCTTTTTAAATTAATGTCTCGTAGCTAAGTTATTATTATGCTTATTTAAATTGAAGTAATCGTGATGTTGGGGTAAAATATTAAGATTGGGTAATTGGGCTTCGTACCATAATTGGGGTTTGGACAAAAGAACGACACTTGTGAAAACTAGACTATGGGCTATTAATGGGCTTTTTATTTGTTTAATTAAATGATAGTTTGTTAATTTAATATAAAGATTTACAATTGGACGTACCTATAAATAAAGAAACTAAGTGTGGGGAGAATGTACCAAGTTATTCAATTAAAAACTATCTATCACATGTTTCTGTAAAGTTATTGCAGGTACTTTTGTTTTGGATGATTTTAATCAGTTTTACCCGATTTGTTGGAGTGAAGTGGGGGATAGACAGATTACGGGTCCGGAGATTATACAAGAAACTACCGAGAAGATCATCCAAATTCAACAACGGTTGAAAACCGCCCAAAGTCGACAAAAGAGCTACGCTGACATTAAAAGAAAAGATATAGAATTTGAAATTGGAGAGATGGTCATGCTTAAAGTTGCACCTTGGAAAGGCGTTGTTCGATTTGGTAAACGAGGAAAATTAAATCCAAGGTATATTGGACCATTCAAGATTATTGATCGTGTCGGACCAGTAGCGTACCGACTTGAGTTACCTCAACAACTCGCGGCTGTACATAACACTTCCCACGTCTCGAATTTGAAGAAATGTTTTGCTAAAGAAGCTCTCACTATTCCGTTAGATGAAATCCAAATCAACGAAAAACTTCAATTCATCGAAGAACCCGTCGAAATAATGGATCGTGAGGTTAAAAGACTTAAGAAAAACAAGATACCAATTGTTAAGGTTCGATGGAATGCTCGTAGAGGACCCGAGTTCACCTGGGATCATGAAGATCAGATGAAGAAGAAATACCCGCATCTATTTCCAGATGATTCGTCAACACCTTCAACAGCTTAAAATTTCGGGACGAAATTTATTTAACGGGTAGGTACTGTAGTGACCCGAATTTTTCCATGTTTATATATATTAATTGAGATTTATATTTACATGATTAAATGTTTCCAACATGTTAAGCAATCAAACTTGTTAAGACTTGATTAATTGAAATATGTTTCATATAGACAATTGACCACCCAAGTTGACCGGTGATTCACGAACGTTAAAACTTTTAAACTATATGATGACATATATATGGATATATATATAGTTAACATCATACTATGATAAGTAAACATATCATTAAGTATATTAACAATGAACTACATATGTAAAAATAAGACTACTAACTTAATGATTTTTAAACGAGACATATATGTAACGATTATCGTTGTAAAGACATTTAATGTATATATATCATATTAAGAGATATTCATACATGATAATATCATGATAATATAATAATTTAAAATCTCATTTGATATTATAAACATTGGGTTAACAACATTTAACAAGATCGTTAACCTGAAGGTTTCAAAACAACACTTACATGTAACGACTAACGATGAATTAACGACTCAGTTAAAATGTATATACATGTAGTGTTTTAATATGTATTTATACACTTTTGAAAGACTTCAATACACTTATCAAAATACTTCTACTTAACAAAAATGCTTACAATTACATCCTCGTTCAGTTTCATCAACAATTCTACTCGTATGCACCCGTATTCGTACTCGTACAATACACAGCTTTTAGATGTATGTACTATTGGTATATACACTCCAATGATCAGCTCTTAGCAGCCCATGTGAGTCACCTAACACATGTGGGAACCATCATTTGGCAACTAGCATGAAATATCTCATAAAATTACAAAAATATGAGTAATCATTCATGACTTATTTACATGAAAACAAAATTACATATCCTTTATATCTAATCCATACACCAACGACCAAAAACACCTACAAACACTTTCATTCTTCAATTTTCTTCATCTAATTGATCTCTCTCAAGTTCTATCTTCAAGTTCTAAGTGTTCTTCATAAATTCCAAAAGTTCTAGTTTCATAAAATCAAGAATACTTCCAAGATTGCAAGTTTACTTCCAAGTTTTCTAAATCCATTCCAAGTAATCATCCAAGATCAAGAAACCTTTGTTACTTACAGTAGGTTATCTTTCTAATACAAGGTAATAATCATATTCAAACTTTAATTCAATTTCTATAACTATAACAATCTTAATTCGAGTGGAAATCTTACTTGAAATTGTTTTCGTGTCATGATTCTGCTTCAAGAACTTTCAAGCCATCCAAGGATCCTTTGAAGCTAGATCTATTTTTCTCATTTCCAGTAGGTTTATCCAAGGAACTTTAGGTAGTAATGATGTTCATAACATCATTCGATTCATACATATAAAGCTATCTTATTCGAAGGTTTAAACTTGTAATCACTAGAACATAGTTTAGTTAATTCTAAACTTGTTCGCAAATAAAAGTTAATCCTTCTAACTTGACTTTTAAAATCAACTAAACACATTTTCTATATCTATATGATATGCTAACTTAATGATTTAAAACCTGGAAACACGAAAAAAACCGTAAAACCGGATTTACGCCGTCGTAGTAACACCGCAGGCTGTTTTGGGTTAGTTAATTAAAAACTATGATAAACTTTGATTTAAAAGTTGTTATTCTGAGAAAATGATTTTTATTATGAACATGAAACTATATCCAAAAATTATGGTTAAACTCAAAGTGGAAGTATGTTTTCTAAAATGGTCATCTAGACGTCGTTCTTTCGGCTGAAATGACTACCTTTACAAAAATGACTTGTAACTTATTTTTCTGACTATAAACCTATACTTTTTCTGTTTAGATTTATAAAATATAGTTCAATATGAAACCATAGCAATTTGATTCACTCAAAACGGATTTAAAATGAAGAAGTTATGGGTAAAACAAGATTGGATAATTTTTCTCATTTTAGCTACGTGAAAATTGGTAACAAATCTATTCCAACCATAACTTAATCAACTTGTATTGTATATTATGTAATCTTGAGATACCATAGACACGTATACAATGTTTCAACCTATCATGTCGACACATCTATATATATTTCGAAACAACCATAGACACTCTATATGTGAATGTTGGAGTTAGCTATACAGGGTTGAGGTTGATTCCAAAATATATATAGTTTGAGTTGTGATCAATACTGAGATACGTATACACTGGGTCGTGGATTGATTCAAGATAATATTTATCGATTTATTTCTGTACATCTAACTGTGGACAACTAGTTGTAGGTTACTAACGAGGACAGCTGACTTAATAAACTTAAAACATCAAAATATATTAAAAGTGTTGTAAATATATTTTGAACATACTTTGATATATATGTATATATTGTTATAGGTTTGTGAATCAACCAGTGGCCAAGTCTTACTTCCCGACGAAGTAAAAATCTGTGAAAGTGAGTTATAGTCCCACTTTTAAAATCTAATATTTTTGAATTATCGAAATCGAATATGCCCCTTTTTATTAAGTCTGGTCATCTAAGAATTAGGGAACAGACACCCTAATTGACGCGAATCCTAAAGATAGATCTATTGGGCCTAACAAACCCCATCCAAAGTACCGGATGCTTTAGTACTTCAAAATTTATATCATATCCGAAGGGTGTCCCGGAATGATGGGGATATTCTTATATATGCATCTTGTTAATGTCGGTTACCAGGTGTTCACCATATGAATGATTTTTATCTCTATGTATGGGATGTGTATTGAAATATGAAATCTTGTGGTCTATTATTATGATTTGATATATATAGGTTAAACCTATAACTCACCAACATTTTTGTTGACGTTTTAAGCATGTTTATTCTCAGGTGATTATTAAGAGCTTCCGCTGTCGCATACTTAAATAAGGACGAGATTTGGAGTCCATGCTTGTATGATATTATGTAAAAACTGCATTCAAGAAACTTATTTTGTTGTAACATATTTGTATTTTAAACCATTATGTAATGGTCGTGTGTAAACAGGATATTTTAGATTATCATTATTTGATAATCTATGTAAAGCTTTTTAAACCTTTATTGATGAAATAAAGGTTATGGTTTGTTTTAAAATGAATGCAGTTTTTGAAAAACGTCTCATATAGAGGTCAAAACCTCGCAACGAAATCAATTAATATGGAACGTTTTTAATCAATAAGAACGGGACATTTCAGAAAAGATGACTAAAGATATTCACGCAATACGAATTAGTTGTGAGCAATACGGTGGACCACATTTAACGAACGATTGTCACATTGAGCAAACTATGGAACAACGTGAGAATGTTTCCTACATGAACCAAAGGCCGGGAAATAATTATCAAAATAATTATCAACCGCCAAGGCCAAACTTCAATCGAAATCAAAACATTCTTTACAATTCAATTGGACCAAATAATAACTCGTATAACCAACAAGGTCCGAATAACCAACCAACTCAAAACAACACTTTCAATCAACAAAGACCTGGCTTATATAAACCACCACAACAAACTGAAGAGAAAAAGCCAAATCTAGAAGAAATGATGGCAAAGCTAATAGAATCTCAAACATAATTTATTACATCTCAAACCCAAACAAATGAGAGGCTTGATCAGTCATTAAGAACTCAACAAGCTTCCATTTTGAATCTAGAAAAACACGTAGGTACTCTTGCTAGCATGATGAGTGAGAGGGAACAAGGAAAGCTACCAAGTAATACTGAAGTAAATCCTCAGAATGAGAATGTTAATATGGTGTCAACAAATTCTGAAAAACCAACATCAGAAGATGGGAAGGTTTTAGATGTAAGTAACAATGAAGAAGTTACAACACCACCACCACCCGAGTATGTAAAACCAGTGGTGGCACCATACAAACCACCCATTCCGTTTCCAAGAAAATGAGTTGAGTATGAGCAAGTGATAGGTAATAAAGTTTGTGATACCTCTGGAAAGAAGAAGAAGAATAAAAAAATACAAGAAACAAAAACCGTAAAAATAAACCCGGTAAGACAGTTCCACCAAAACCTCCACCAAGGTTGGGTGATCCGGGTGAATTTATTGTTCTTTGTCTACTTAGTGATTGTGTCATGTATGATGCACTAGCAGATTTAGGTGCGAGTGTGAGTGTTATGCCTCTTTCATTATATAAGAGATTAGGAGTATGTGAGTTAAGTCCAACGGAAATGAGTGTTTGACTCTTTGATCAAACCATTAGGCACCTAGTAGGAATTGCTGACAATCTACCCATTCAAGTAGGTAATTTAACCTTTCTAGTCGAATTTATTGTCATTGACATAGAAGAGGACTCAAACATTCCTCTAATTTTAGGACGACCATTCTTAGCATCCACCGGGGCGTTATTTGATGTAAGAGAGGGTAGAATGACACTTAGTAATAATGAAAAATCGATCACCTTTATAAGTCGAAAGTCTAAATCTCCACCAACCAAAATCGTTGAACCAACAAAAATGATTGGTAAGAACCATGTTGTTTTACCAACTCTAACGGTTGTGCTTAACAATAATAAAACGTCTAAGTGTGGGGAAAATGAAGTAACACCTAATGATGACTTGATAACAAAGAACCCCGTTGTTGATACGAAATTAAACGACCCCGTTATTAATAGTTCAATGAAGAAACTTATTAAACGGATTCGCGATGCTAGAACCAAGGGGAACTTTAAGTTATGTAACCGGTTAGTATCTAATCTTTCACCTAAAGAAAAGGTAAAACTAGTTAAATTTGTGGATATTACACATGAATCCGACCAATGGCTTAAAGCAAAAGTCACAGATATGCAAGTTGATTATGGTCCAAGAGAAATTGACAATGAAGTTAATCACAATTTCGACACCATAGCTACCTAAGTGTGGGGAGATTCAAATGTTCTAAAAAGAAAACACTGTCTAGAGTTAGTTGTTCTGTTCTCGTGTAGTTCCGAGAATGGAATCCGATTGGTTTTTTCCACTAGCAGACACTAAAGAACTAGTTTTCTCCCCCCATTCTGAATTTATTTTTGTAAGTTTTGTATAAAATTAATACGCATTTTTAAATATAAGTTTTGTGTGAATTAAAAAACAAAAATTACTTTATTTCATTAAGTTTAAAAAAATGATTTCTAAAATTCGTCGTAAGTTGAAGACTAGGTCATGGAAGCGAAATTGCTTTACCCGATGGCGGGGCGAAAAATTTTGTTATCATTATTTTTAATTTTATTGATCTAAAGTATACCAAAAAAAATTAAAAAACCCAAAAATCTTTGCTTTTAAAACAATCGCTTTAAAAATGACAAATTGTAAATTTTGTCGAGGGATGGACTAGGTAAACATACCGAAACTACCTATAGTAAAAGGAAACAAAATTTTTTAAAAAAAAATTATTCATTTAAATTGTTTTAATAAATAAAGGTTTTATAAAAAAATAAAAAATAATATATATATATATATATATATATATATATATATATATATATATATATATATATATATATATATATATATATATATATATATATATATATATATATATATATATATATGTTTGTAGTTTATCTTATATAAAACAGGGTAAAATAGCGCATTTTCAAAGACTGGCATTAAAGTTCAGCAAAAGCTACTAATTTTGACGACAAGACGCAAAATATCAAATGTGATATAAAATAATATGTTTGCAAACTCGGTATTTTTAATCACTTTTCTACACTAATCGCCCTCATGAATTTATAATTATAGTATGATTTCTTGCAAATGAGGGCACTGCAAGATATCAAGTGTGGGGAAGGGTTATAAATTCTCTCGGGTTTACACTTAGTTTAATTGCCAAATTTTGTGAAAATTTGAAAAATTTTCAACTAAATGAATTCAAAATCATGTTTATACATATTTATGAACGATAAAACTAGGTGTTAATGCCGAAATTATTTTAACCTCAGAGAGAACATAAATGGAGAAACAACCCAAAAAGCTTGAATTCATTTAAAATGGAATAGAAGAGAATAAAAAGGCAAAGAAAAGAATAAATAAAAGCTAAGTGTGGGAAGAATTTACCAATTTCTTTAAAACACATATCACATATTTGGTACAGATTATTGCAGGTACTTTTGCTTTGGACTAAACTAATCAATTTTACCCGATTTATTATAATACCTTTGAAAGAATAGATGGATCTACACGATGAATCAATTCCATCATTAAAAGGAAGTAAAGTCTTTCGAAAAAGACACGTGCTTCTTGATTTAGGTCAGGAAGTTGTCATCCAGACTAGCTGTAGGTTGAAGAAAAATCTAAAAAAGTCAACTCTAAAATTAGCATGAAATCCACGGACCTCAGCATCAAACAGGGTCGCCAAGTGGTTAGACTTATCCTAAACATAAGAGGATCTGTCTCGTAAAATGGAGAGGACGCCGTGCAAATTAGCTTGATAAGACTAATGAATCAGACCCCCAGAAAGGATAATCTCCTTAAAGATTAAAAATCATCTTTTAAGACTGATATTACTCAATCCTTGAGATTGACTTTAAAGATTGAGAATTACAAACTCATGGAATTCGATGATATCTAAACTCGAGCTTGAACGAGAAAATATTTTGATCAAATTAAAACCGATTTGTTTTCTGAAAACCTATTTTCAACGCGTTCATTACCATTGAACGTAAAATCCTAAGAATTCACCTAGAATTTATTAGGTCACCTGAACCAAATCGGGTGTCAACCGTAAGAACGGTGGTTGCATAGCATGGTCGAAGACAGGACCTTGTGCCAGACCGAAAAACTATATGGTGATCTTTACTATTGTCCTACAAAGGATAGTAATTGCATCCGACACGTTTTTGACCATAATTAAAAGCATGTCACGGGACATTGCCTTAACAGTTGCTTGTTCAACGCTTTCCTTTACAACCGGATGGTAGTTTACTGAAAGGTAATATACGGAGCAAGTATACTGGACGTGTTGCTTTCCTAATACAAGGTTAGCAAGTGGGTGACACAAAACCACAAGTTTTTGAGCTAAAATTTTCAAATTTGAAACCCACAAAACCGACAAAAACATTTTGCAAACACCGGTGAAGGGTTATTCCGGAAAACTTATCTAGGGTAAAAGATAGAATGAATTTTCAAAAGATCAAATGTTTTCATAAAGATCCAATTTACTTAAAGGATCTAAATTTTTATAAGTCATGTGGGACTGTAAACCACATCGTTACTATCATTGTTTATACCGATGTATCAATATCACTGATGTATAAAGTGTGATAATAAAAAAAAAAGTGATTCGAGTGAAGTGTGATTTAATTTCAAGTTCTATATTGCTTGAGGACAAGCAACGTTCAAGTGTGGGGATATTTGATAGTGCTCCAAATGAACATATATTTAGTCGCAATATCATCCCAATATGTAAAGCTTTTAGTTGCTATTGTTCTATTTTTAAGTTGTAATTGTTTAAATAAATAAATGCGAAGACGAAGCATGAAGATTAAAGAATTGAAGAAAAAGTGCCACTAAAACTGAAAAAGGGTCCTTAAAGCCATAGTGCACTCAAAAGCGTCCTAAAAAGTGAGTTAAAAGACTTGCGCGGATTTTGGGAGTTAAGGAAAATAATTTTTTGTGCAAATTACGAATTGCGAAACGCAAAGTACAAGATATTTACGCATACAGAAGGACGTTCGAAAATCCGAAACCGAGACATAAACCGAGCATCAACACGCGAGACAACGGACCTAAAATTACAAGTCTACTATAAACAAGAATATAATATAATATATATATATAATTATATATATTATATTATATAATAATTCAGCAGCCGCCCATGTTTTAATTACAATGTGAGCTGGATTTGCCTTCCATGCGATCGCATGGTAACAAGGCATCAAAGCCATGTGATCGCATGGCCCTGAAAAGTTGGCCAAGTGCTATAAAAGGCGACGTTTTCTGCCGAATGAATTACACATCTTTTTCTCTTCCTTTCTCTGTAAGAAATTATATATATTTATATTTATAATTTAAAGTTTAATTTATGTTTAATAATAATAATTGGGTTATTGTAAGAAATGTTTTAAGGTTTTGTAAGTCTGAACTCTGTCCGTGTAACGCTACGCGATTAATCACCACTGTAAGCTATGTTCTTCCTTTTTAAATTAATATCTCGTAACTAAGTTATTATTATGCTTATTTGAGCCAAAGTAATCGTGATGTTGGACTAAAAATTAAGATTGGATTATTAGATTTTGTACGATAATTAAGGTTTGGACAAAAGACCGACACTTGTGGACATTGGACTATTGACTATTAATAGATAGGAGGTATTGTCTAATCGAATGACAACTCATTAGAATCTGTCGAACCTATCTTCAAATTAGTTAATCTAATAATTATTAAAATGATTATGTATGTTCTATTTAGTGACGTTTATACGACATCTTTTACGATCATTTAATTAATTATTCGGGTTGGGTAATTGATTATTCATTCTGATCAAGTGGGTAAATTAATATTCATATCTCATTAAAACAGGGGTGGATTACATACAAGGATAATTGGTGTAATTGTTAACAAAATATTAAAACCTTGTTACAGTTCGAATCCCTAATTAGTTGGAATATTTGACTTCGGGAATAAGGTTAATTTGACGAGCATTTTATAATTATGACCGATGGACTATTATGGACAAAAACCATATAGGTATCAAATAAATCCAGGACAAAGGACAATTAACCCAGATAAATAAATTAAAATCAAAACATCAAACATCATGATTACGGAAGTCTAAATAAGCATAATACTTTTATTTCATATTTCATCGTACCTTTATTTACTGTCATTTTAATTACTGCAATTTACTTTATCGCAATTTAAATTCTGTCATTTATATTATCGTCATTTATCTTTACGCTTAAAATATAAAATCGACAAACCGGTCATTAAACGGTAAAAACCCCCTTTTATAATAATATTACTATATATAATTATATATATTTTGTATAAATATAGTTGTTAAAAATATAGCGTTAAACTCAGCTAGCTCCCTGTGGAATGAACCGTACTTACTAAAAACTACACTACTCTACGATTAGGTACACTGCCTATAAGTGTTGTAGCAAGGTTTAAGTATATCCCATCTATATAAATAAATAAAACTTGTGTAAATTGTATCGTATTTCGTAATAAAAATAATAGTATTTCTTATACGCTGCTGCACACATCATTTATTAAATTCATTTAAGTTTGATCAAGCTGTGGGACCAAGTGACGGAGCTGTTAAGTGTATTGACGGGGCCATCACAAAATCCGAGATAGGCTTAGGACAGCCCGTAGTCGTCAAAAGAGCTATACCGACATTAGATGCAAAGACCTTAAATTCCAAGTCGGTGACCGCGTAATGTTAAAAATCGCACCTTGGAAAGGTGTAATCCATTTCAGAAAATGCGGGAAGCTAAATCCGCGGTATATTGGTCCTTTTGAAATCTTGGAGTGTGTTGGAACCGTTGCTTATCGTTTAGATCTTCCGCCTCAACTGAGCTCCGTTCATCCTACTTTCCATGTATCAAATTTGAAGAAGTGTCTTGCCGAACCCGAACTCGTTATCCCTCTCGAGGAGCTTACTATTGATGACAAACTTCATTTTGTGGAAGAACCGGTTGAAATTGTGGATCACTCTATCAAAACGCTAAAACAAAGCCGAATTCCGATTGTCAAGGTCCGTTGGAACACCAAAAGAGGACCCTAGTTTACTTGGGAAAGACAAGATCAAATGAAAAAGAAGTACCCTCATTTATTCGTGGATTTGGAAACGCAAGATCCCGAGGAAGAAACAACGACTACTACGTCTACTTAAATTTCGGGACGAAATTTCTTTTAAGGAGTAGGTAATGTAACATCCCGCTTTTTTTCATTTACTTTCCGTCTATTTATTTTAAAGTCCGTTATATAGTTATAACATCTTCCGTTAATACGCGTTTTAAAATATTTCGTTTAGGTAATTCACGCACCCGCTTTTAAACTTGAGGGACTAAACTTGCCAAGAGACCAAAGAATTGAATAGGTCAACAAGTCAAACCTTTCTCCTCCACTCACTCATTCACCTCCCTTTTTCATCTTTGATACTTTCATTTTCTCTCAACTCACTCAACATAAATTCATCATCTAAATCCGATATAGCAAGCGTTCTTCAAAACAAATTACATATTTGGAATCCTTGCAACTTCCTCTTCGATTCCATACCAACTTCATCTCGTTTGGGTAACTTTCTAAAAACACTAGATTCTTTGTTCTTGATGTTTTTAACTTATAAAAGTGTTAATTAGTGTCTATTGCTCAAGTGTAACATGAATATGTGATTTATATGCTCGATCTTGTTATTTTAAGTAACTAGCATGAACTTGAAATTTGATGTGTTTGATCTTGTGATTTGGTTGCTTAAATGTTGTTAGATGTTAAAAGTGCATGTATTAAATGTGTTACTAGCATCACTAGCTTCAATTTTGTGTGTAGGTTGACATGGAAAAGCTTCATAAACATAATTGTTAAGTTTATAATTTTGAGTTAGGGTTTGATAGAAGTAAAATGAACTTTTGATGCATTGAATGCTTTGCAATGTTATTTGTAAGTGTCTAGTTGTATTGTATGTGTAATTACCTATGAAACGGCGTATCATATGTGTGCATTTAATTCCCGAATCATCAATATGCATTTATGAACTTGAAGCATTTATGATGAGCATTAATTGATCATTCAATTTGGAAATTTGATTATTGCAAATGATGAATTTGATTGATGAAACGTGTTTGGTTGTATTCCTCGTCAAATTACCTTTCCAACGATATAAGATACGTGTTTTGAATGTTTACGGTTCGTAATTTGTGTTTGAATGAAATTTGGTTTTGTGACTTAGACATTTGAAACAGCCCAGGCACCAGCTCATGCTTAATGTCGCGGCGCGGCCCTCATTTGTCGCGGTGCGGCAATTGCCGTGTTCAGGGACTGATCAACTTTACAATTTTACGAAAAATTCTAACTATGCTACGCACCTCCGATTAACATGTAACTTGTTCTAACATGCTTATATATGAATAATTAGCTCAGAAAAATAGTTCGAGACCCGACCCGAACGTGTTGACATTTTCGTTGACTTTGACTTAACAAAAGTTGACTTTTATTCAAACGTAACTGATGTTTTGTTTAAACCATTCTAGTCTTCTTGTATACTTGATTCTTGCATGAAACTTGACAACTTGATTCACATGCTATATAATCGAGTCGTAATGAGCCATAGGACTAATTGAACAACTTTGACCGACTTCATGTTTACCAATATTGATACAACCTATTGTTTAGGTCGAGACTAGCATTCTTTCTTTCACATGTTTACTTGTGAAGTACATTTACATTTGTGCACTCAAGGTGAGATCATAGTCCCACTTTTACTCTTTAAAACTTACATTTGGGATGAGAAAACATAAACGTTTCGTTTTACGAAGTGAACACAAGTACGGAAACAAGCATTCTACGTACGAGTTAGAACAAAAATTCTCAATTCGATTATCATTAGTTACACTTACCGGGTGTAAGCGAGAACTTATGTTGTATGGCCATATGGGTTTGACAAACCCTCATTAAGACGGTTCACTACAGTTATGCGGATGAAATATATTTTCGAAAATAAGTGTATGTTCTAACACTATGTGATGGGGTAACGTTAGTTAAGCCTTGATAATTGGGTACTCGTGATAACCATTTTTAGAATGATCATACTATTACTCCAACGATATAAATCTTGTGGTTCAACTTACTTACTTACTTACGTACTCACTTACTAAACCTATGATTTCACCAATGTTTTTCGTTGACCGTTTTCTATATGTTTTCTCAGGTCCTTGAATGTTAAGTGATACATGCTTCCGCACTCTATTTTTTATACTTGCTTGGAAGTAGAGTATACATGCATATTTGGAGCGTCTTTTGACTTACTTTTAAAATTGTGTCTCATAGGTTTCATTTGTACATTAAACGTTGTAATATAACTTGTCGTTGAACTACTTTGTAACTCTTGAAACATCCTTACTTTTGAAATAAATGCGACATATTTTGGTCAAACGTTGTTTTAAAGACTTATGAACACGTAACGGGACCTAAGTAGACGGCGCCGTCAATGACGATTTTTTCGGGTCGCTAAAATGACGTGGTACATGTTCCTTTTATGGTTGTAACGAACTTTGTCAATCCCGAGGGGTGACATGGCACCTGTCCCTTTCGTGGGGAATAACAGATCCTAACGAACTTCCCTAGATTTGTGAGCTGACGTGGCATGCAACTTGCTTGCATGCTTACTCTGTCATTAGGTAATCATTCCGAGACAAAGTGTCTGCTCCGGGACAGTGCACTTTCTCTGGGACAATGGGTTCATCCCGGGAGAATATCTTCGTGCCGGGATGGAACACCGTGAAGGTACTGACGACAAGTTGGTCCCGATTACGGCATCACGGTGCTCTCAGTCTAGCTGAGAAGGTTTTGCTTTCTACTTTGTTCTAAGTGTTTCTTCACGGTTATGATTATCGCTACTGGCTGTATGACGCCAGTTATGTGTATGTCATCTGGGTTCTTGGTCTTGCCATTTGTCCGGCATGGTAAAATTTTCGTGATGACGTCAGGTGAACGTCGGGAAGAGAAGTCCGTATTCCGGTACGCGCAGTACCGGGTAAGATTTTGGCCGGGATGCTTGCCTATTTTGAGACTGATCATTATGCATATCATTAGATAGCATGCATAATCCTTTTTCAGTTTGTTACAAACTATTAATTAAAATTTATGAGTTGTCAATTCATTAAGATAAAATCAATAACCAAACCTTTCAATCAAATAATACCATGCAATAGTCGATCTATACTAGACAATAATTCATCATGTAATCAAATCCAAAATCATTAAAGTAAAACTAATCCCATCATATTAAGTATTTGGCCTAAGTAAACATAACAAACTTAGCCCACAATCACAATAAAATCAATAAAGCAATTATCTAGAATAAAATTCATAATGAACTAAACATGAATTAAACTTAAAATAAATTGTTTAGAGAATCAACCGATATTACTAGCGTCTACTATTAGCTTTGGAACGGAAAACCCTTCAAAATCCGTATATGGCCTCAAAACCCTAAGCCTCGTATATATAGTTTTTCAAAACCGACAGAGGCAAGCATCGCTTTGGAAGGTTAAGTGTCGGTTCTGTGATGGATTTACTCTCTAACCCTAATTTGAAGCAACCCTTTCCAAGCGCTTTTCCTCACAATCGGCACTTTAATTCATCAAGCGGCCCCTTATCTTCATCTTTAATCATCATCTAGAAATCCAAACGGTGCTTTCATCGATTTAAGTAACGCTTAGATATGATTTTTTTCGAATTTTCTATTCAACATTCTAGGCGGCTCTTTTGGTCAAGGCAGCACTTGATATCATGTATTTTCTCCAAGTTTAATTTCAACAAGCGGCGCTTTCTCTTGCTTTCAGCAGATCATATTCTTTTCTCTTTCTCACCCAGCTTACTTCCGTCCATATCATCACTTTATTCTCATATTTTCCAGAAATCAACTACAGATCCATTAAGTATCGAAAGTTCATGTAATTAACAGTGTTGGGGGAGAATGTGGGTTTATATTTAATGATTATATTTATCTTAACCCATAACAATAAGTGTTTTAATGATGATACAAGCACATAACTAGAGGTGATGGTAGACATCTTGACATAAATACACAAGTTTACTAATCCACACTTACTCTAGCAAAACACCACAACCAAATAAAGCTTAAAATGAAATGAAAGGAACGCGGTTTGGTCCACGGTAGACCGCAGGTCAGATCATGGAACCTTACACCCTGGTTTATGAAACCAGGAGTGCACGATCGACTCCACGGTCAACCGTGGGTCAAACGCAGAAGGTTCTATTCGATCTTTTGATCAAATTTAGTTTGACCACTTCGGGGCATCTATAATTTATGAAACTTGTTTAAACATGCTTAGAATAGTTGCCTCCTTCATACCCAAAGGAGTTTTGGTCACTAGAACACTAATCTTGGTTAATCACACCTAAAGATACCTTAATGACGATTTAGCCTTGATTAAGGGATAACACATAAGTGTTACTGGAAAACATGTGCTCCTAAAATGTATTAAAACATACTTAGGATGGTCATCAAGTCCCAACCAAGAGTTGATATTTCCTTGTACGTGTGTTGGACACTAATGTATACTTATACATTAATCTTGAAAATACCACATTGCAAGTAAAACTTACATAGCCTTGGTACAATGCTATGCCATCTCTATATGTTTAGTCCTAAATTAAATAGTGATCTATTGCTAGTCATTGAATGAATATTATATGACTACTTGCTATTAATACATGAGTATTATTTAACTATGTGCTAAATGCTAATTTGCTAGTAGTTACTTAATATATATGTATAAACCTTGTCTTGTTATGTGCTAAAAGTTGGAAAACCGTCAACTTGTATTTGGACTACTTCAATACATACTTATGCTACTTAGATAACAATTAAAGAGTCATAATCTAGTGGTCTTAAGAGAATGAAGAATTATTAACACAGATAGGATTTTCTTAAGTCTAGAAACAAGTTTAAGAATGATTTAGACTTGATTAACTTGATGTCTTACAACATTCTTAATTGATATTACTTGTTTCAATTGTTAAGACACCATGAACACACTTAATTAATTAACAAACAAGCTTAAAGATGAATATTAATGTGCTTTGTGATTAAGAAGGTTATTGTCATCAATGACATGTTGACCAACCAATTGGACTTTAGCAATTGTGTTGATTACAAACAAAAGATTATGACAAAACTGAGATTGTCTCAAATGATTATCATGACTTGTATCCAAGATTGTTAGACTTACCACTTTGAACATGACAAGTCACTATCAAGGCAATACATCCAAGGTAAATGAACACTTAATGCATGTAGTACTTGTATAGAATATTGGGTATCTTTTGCAGGTATTAAATGAAGTATAGAGTCCAAATATTTGAGTTCAAAACTGATTCAAACGGCTATACAACGGATAAGAGTTTTAGACTGTAATGCGTGTGATCGACCCACGGTCGACCGTGGGCTGAGCCGCAACAACGACTACTGTAAGATCCTGAATATGTGCGTCAGAAAATGTTCCTGGAAGTGTCAGTAAATGTGTGCAGCAGAAAGCGCCACTAAAAGTGAACCTAACACTTATGCATTTTCAGAATTTACATCAGAATCAGAATCAGTCAACTTCAGTCCCTGAACTTCAGAATCAGAAAAACGGGCTGATTTCCTTTTCAGTTATAGTGTGCGGCGCTCAAAATGAGCTGACAGACCCATTCGTTATTTTTAATAAATTAAAGGGGCATTTGGGTCTTTTCGCGTAAGGGTCGGTTTTGAGCCATAAAACTGATCAATTGATCAACCTTATCTTCATTTCACACCCACAAACTCTCTCATCTTCAAACCCTAGAGAGAAGAAGAGTTTTTAGAGAGGTAAAGCTCCATTTGGAGAAGAAGGAGGTTGATTCGGGTTAAGGTGCAAGAGGCAAGGTTGTTCGTCTCGTCAACGGCAACATTTTGGTGGTATTGGTAAGTCTTAACTCCGAATTTCATTTTGTTGAGTTGATATTTAAGTTAGGGTTTGAGCATGTTTAGTTGTGAAACCCATTTAGATGACGAAGTGGGTTTATTGTGACTAGTTATTTTCGATACTTGACGGGTTTTGGGTTGGTTGACATTTTGGCCGTGATTAGGCTTTGATTTTGGCTGTAATCACTTAGTTTATTGATTATGAAAGTATTGGAACCCATTTGGGTATGTTTGAAAGACTAGTTTTTGAATTGGGTCAAAATTACGGTTTATGTGTCAAATTGGGTAAGATAAGTGTTTAACACTTGTGATTTGGTTTAATTAATGTATTAGGGCTATTTTCACTTGTGTTAGTGATTATTGGTTAGTTTGGGCATTTTTGGGACTTATGTCAAAATGGGTGAATTGAATTAGATCGAATTTGGTAATTACACTAATTTTGGATTAATTGGATGTTTAAGCACTTGTGTCAAGTGTTAAATGGCGTTTTTGGAAGTAATCACACATGATAAGTGATTTTGAGTCAAAGTGATGTTTTTAACATAAGTCAAATGTGGTCGAACGCAATATGGGTCAATATTGCACGTGTTGTAGTTTTGGTGTAAATGACGTTTGAAATGATTACTACCTAAGTAGTAATTTAGTGTTAAGACCTAGTTTGGTCTAATTGGCGTCGAGTATAATTTGGGCCAAATTGTACTTTGTTGAGTGAGTTTGAATTACCACCCGAAGTGATAATTGGTTTGTGTCCATTAGGTGTTAAATGGGCGGGTTTTGGCGAGCAAGGTGTGATCCCTCGGCTAAGGGATGTTTGTGTCAGGTTCTCTTTTAGAGAATGGCTATTTATGTGCATATTGTACCTATGTGTGATATAGGTAGTTACTTGCTCGAATTTGAGGACGGAGATCATGTTGTACATGACTTGTGCGGGCATTCCAAGGTGAGTGGAATAATTATATATGTATGTATATAATGTATTTATTTGCGTAGCGTGAGATGTGAAGTGTCGAAGTGCTAAGACACCACGTTTCACGTGACGAGTGAAGTGTCGAGGTGCTAAGACACCACTTCGAGAATTATGAAGGAGTGAAGCATCGAGGTGTTAAGATGCCACTCTAAGAAATATGACGGGTGAAGTGTCGAGGTGTTAAGACACTACCCGTGGGTGAAGCATCGAGGTGTTAAGATGCCACCCGGGGGTTAGTGATGCGCAGTGTTAAGTACGCTAACGGATGTTGTGAACACCCATGGTATTTCGCGAGCACCATTCCCTAGTTCGATTGGTTAACCATGGTTATGTGTTGAAGTTTTAGCATATTAAATTGTGAACTATATGCTATTGGCGATGCTAGCTTATTGTGAATTGCGGATATTTAGTTTATGCATTGTGATTGCATGGTTGTTGAATTGCTAGCTCGTATGCGGTATTTTGTGTAAGTGTTTGTAAGTAAGTAGATTATATATGTATATGTATAATTATTGCATTCACTAAGCTTTATGCTTACCCCTCTCGTTGTTTACCTTTTTATAGGTATCGTTGATGCGAAAGTTTACCTAGTTGCTAGACTAGGGTTGATAGACGTTGCTTAAGCTTGGAGGATTAGCTTTTGGATATAAAACGCGGATTGGGGTTTTGGTAGTCCCCAGGATTATGCTCTTGGTATCGGGTTGGGTTATAGAGTCCTAACTCGTCTATATATAAATGGGTCAAAATTGCCACTTCCATGTAATTATGGGTTGTTGGAATCCCAAGGGTCGTAATATACATTTGTCGATTAAAACCTGGATTATTTAATATATCAAAAGTGTTGGATTTGGGCGGGGAGATTTATGAATCTTGGTTTGGGCAAAAATGGTTTATTATGCTAAAATGGGCTGATCTTGTTCTCCAATTCAAACGCGCGCCGCGCGCTGGCCTGAGCGCCGCGCAAATGGCCATTTGCTGGTGGTCTACCCAGTTGTCAAGTTCTGACTTTGATTCGTGTTGTAATGCGCACCGCGTACCCATATGCACGCCGCGCATATGGTCAGGCTGAAACTATTGTTGTTTTAAATAAAAAGCGTGTTTTCTCGTGTAACGTTTTAGGGTTGTTACAACTACTTTTTTATCTCTCCATATAAATAGAAAGACTTGGAGAACTTTGAAGACTTGACCCTCTTGCATGCTTCAACTCAAAATCATCAGAGAATCACACGATCATTATTCATATACATGTGTATGTGATTAGCAAGAGAAGTTCTATAATCTCATAGATTGTAGAAGGGGTTGTAAATCTACTATCAAATTACTATCTTTGTGAGTTTACTTAGTGTTGTATTAATCTTTTGATTTTCTTAGGATTGTCATCATTAGAAAGGGTAAGTCTTGTACTTTGTAACCATAAGCATAAGCTAGCTTAGTTATTTTCTTCCTTAAAGGGAACTAGGAAGTTGATTAATTCCATTGGGGATTAATACTTGTCCAAGGTGAAGACAAGTTAATCTAAGTTGGAGGTAATCTTTTGACGGGATAGAAGGATTAGGTTTGTTGTCTACAAAGCAGTATAAGGCTTGTAAATCAAATCTCCACCGGATTTGGAGAAAGAGGCTTAGTGAAGCAAAACTCTCGATTAGTGAATCGGGGAGTGGATTAAGGTGGATTAGTTAACATCCATCTGAACCACTATAAATCCTTGTGTTTATGTTCTTTACTTTACATTCCACACTACTTTAAACATAAACACTACACACATTGAGTTTGAGTTGATTAAGTTGATCAAGGATTGTTCAAATCTTATTCATAATTGAAAAGGTTTTAAAAATCGTATTAAGTAACTATTCACCCCCTCTAGTTACTTACAAACAGAAATACCAACAAAACTAGAAATAATGGTACATATAAATGATATTTAAAACATGAGTAATTTAGGCACTATCAATGAACCCTAGAATAGTTGGTCGCGTGGACCAAAATAGTTGAGAAGTGATGAATATGTGTTTATTTACTTAATTGTTTAGTTGTTTGAGCTTGAGAACGAATGTGTGTTGATTGTTTCATGGATAACTTATGAAGATTGCTTGGAGAATTTGCTTACAGGATGGTTATGTTATGAATTTGGTGGTGATTCGATTAATTGTTTTGAAATGTTGTTTGGAATTGAGGTTAGTACAACTCTCGCATACTACTTGGTAAATTCTATATTTAATGGAAAATGGTATATGTTTGGTATGGCACCGTTGAGGGCATTGGTTAAGTTTGGCACCATTGAGTGCATTGGATCGGTTTAGCCTCGTTGTGTGCGTTGGCAAATGGGGACACCCATTGCTATTTGGATTGATTAATATATGGTTTGTTTACTATCTATGAAATTTTCTACTGGGTAAGAAATATGTTGTATTTACTAAGAATTCACTTAATCATTGTTGTTTAACCAATTTTATCGGTTCGAAAGTGGATAAAGGAAAGGGTAAGGGTGTGGAGTATATCGAGTAGTACGCATTGAGATAGTGGCTTGAATACTAGGAATTTGTGCTTGATGAATGCTTATAGTTTCGTTTGGATAGGTAAAGATAACCCGAGATCTCATGCTCTTGATATTTGGTCTTTCAAGCCATAGTTTTGTGTAATGGGTTGAAATTACCTTTTTTATGGGTCGTTTTTGTTATTATTAACAAGATTTGATGAATTAGTTGTATAATGTTTTAAACAAGTTGTGTTTGATTGGTTAAGTTTTGGTGTAGAATTGAGACTTTGAAAACGGGTCAAATGGTTAAAAATGACTGAACTCAGACAGTAGGGTTTAGATGTGCCGCATTTGACTATGGATGCGCCGCATCACCCTTTAAAAAAAAAACGGATCAAGGTCGTTTCATGGTTGTAAAATTGAATACTAAAAAATGTCAAAATTTGTATTTAATCAACACTAATATGGTTATTTACAGAGTATTCACCAATCACTAACCAAATTAACAGAACTGGTTTAGTAGGGAGTACTATTAGTATTTAGTAAAGTTTATTAATATTTTTAGATTTTTTTTGGCAAAAAACAGAGTAATATAAATAACATTTTTTCACAAAAATTGTGAAAAATGAGAGATACAAAATGGGAGCAACATGGGTTAACAGAAGACATACCTATTTGCTACTACCACTAGAACCTTTAAGCACTTTAAATCCCAAAACAAAGCAAAATGCATAACTTTATCTAGTAAAGACCTACACAAATACATACATACTTTAAATTACAGAACCATACCATATCCCGGCGATTAAGCTTCAAAATATCGATGCCACTACCCCCAATTCGTTACAACACATCAAAGAGAAATCCGATATATACGAGGGCAAGACCCAACAAATGTACCACCTCTTGAATAAGGCACACCAAATATTGTGCGACAAAGAGCATTATAATAGGATATGCTCAATCTAATCAAAATGTTCCAAGCTTCAACCACATGTAAAGAATCACTTAAACAAATTCTATAGCTCAAAACTTCCTTAACCGAAATTCTAACTTGAAACGCTAGCCAATGGAAATAATAATCTTAGAGGAGGAGTTTTTATTCCATACTACATTAGTCCACTCGACTTCTTGCTCCTGGTTTGATGTAAGCATGAAACGCCTCCCTTCCGCCACCATAAAAAACTCATAAGGATCTCGATACACAGGAAAAACCAAACTCCCAAACCAAGATCCCAAGTTCCTAGACATAAATGAAAATACTACACTATTTGTTGGCAAATAAGTTACTCATTGTTTGGTTTTATTTGGTCGTTCACTACTATCGAACATACCTTTTATGAAGGTCCCCCAATTATCTTTAATGTTATTCTTAGGGTTAAGAATTTTACCGTACACTTTGATAGGCTTACGAGGGAAGGTGGCCGACTGATCCAATTTAGTATCATCTTCTCCTCAACCATCATCTAAAGTCGTCTCCTTGTAGTGACCTGAACTTTTCCATGATTATATATTAATTGAAAACTATATTTACATGATTAAATGTTTCCAACATGTTAAGCAATCAAACTTGTTAAGACTTGATTATTTGAAATGAGTTTCATGTAGACAATTGACCACCCAAGTTGGCCGGTGATTCACGAACGTTAAAACTTGTAAAAACTATATGATGACATATATATGATTATATATATAGTTAACATGATATTATGATAAGTAAGTATCTCATTAGGTATTTTAACAATGAGTTATATATATATAAAATTGAGTTTATTGAATTAACAAACTCGAAACGATATATATAACGATTATCATTATAACACCGCCTTACTAAATACATATGAATCATATTAAGATATTGATACACTATGTTTAACATGATAAAATTATAATTAATTATATCATTAAGTGTGTTAACAATGAACTACATATGTAAAACAAGACTACTAACTTAAGAATTTCGAAACGAGGCATATATGTAACGATTATCGTTGTAACAACATTTAACTATATATATATCATACTAAGATATATTAATATATCATAATATCATGATAATTTAATAATTTAACATCTCTTTAGATATAATAAACAATGGGTTAACAACATTTAACAAGATCGTTAACCAAAAGGTTTCAAAATAACATTTACATGTAACGACTAACGATGACTTAACGACTCAATTAAAATGTATATACATGTAGTGTTTTAATATGTATTCATACACTTTTGGAAGACTTCAAGACACTTATCAAGATACTTCTACTTAACAAAAATGCTTACAATTACATCCTCGTTCAGTTTCATCAACAATTCTACTCGTATGCACCGGTATTCGTACTCGTACAATACACAGCTTTTAGATGTATGTACTATTGGTATAAACACTCCAATGATCAGCTCTTAGCAGCCCATTTGAGTCACCTAACACATGTGGGAACCATCATTTGGTAACTAGCATGAAATATCTCACAAAATTACAAAAATATTAGTAATCATTCATGACTTATTTACATGTAAACAAAATTACACATTCTTTATATCTAATCCATATACCAACGACCAAAAACACCTACAAACACTTTTATTCTTCAATTTTCTTCATCTAAGTGATCTCTATCAAGTTCTATCTTCAAGTTCTAAGTGTTCTTCACAAATTCTACAAGTTCTAGTCTCATAAAATCAAGAATACTTTCAAGTTTACTAGCTCACTTCCAATCTTGTAAAGTGATCATCCAACCTCAAGAAATCCTTGTTGTTTATAGTAAGATATCATTCTAAATCAAGGTAATACTCATATACAAACTTTGATTCAATTCCTATAACTATAACTATCTTAATTCGAGTGATAATCTTACTTGAACTTGTTTTCGTGTCATGATTCTGCTTCAAGAACTTTCAAGCCATCCAAGATCCTTTGAAGCTAGATCTTTTATAATCACTTCCAATAGGTTTACCTACTAAACTTGAGGTAGTAATGATGTTCATAACATCATTCGATTCATATATATAAAACTACTTTATTCAAAGGTTTGAACTTGAAATCACTAGAACATAGTTTAGTAAATTCTAAACTTGTTCGCAAACAAAAGTTAATCCTTGTAACTTGACTTTTAAAATTAACTAAACACATGTTCTATATCTATATGATATGCTAACTTAATGATTTAAAACCGGGAAACACGAAAAACACCGTAACACTGGATGTACGCCGTCGTAGTAACACCGCGGGCTGTTTTGGGTTAGTTAATTAAAAACTATGATAAACTTTGATTTAAAAGTTGTTCTTCTGAGAAAATGATTTTTCTTATGAACATGAAACTATATCCAAAAATCATGGTTAAACTCAAAGTAGAAGTATGTTTTCTAAAATGGTCATCTAGACGTCGTTCTTTCGACTGAAATGACTACCTTTATAAAACCGACTTGTAACCTGTATTTCTAACTATAAACTTATACTTTTTCTATTTATATTCATAAACTTAAGTTCAATATCAAACCATATCAACTTGAAACACTCAAAACGGATTTAAAACGAAGAAGTTATGGGTAAAACAAGATTGGATAATTTTTCTTGTTGTAGCTACGTGAAAATTGGTAACAAATCTATATTAATCATATCCTAGCTAACTTATATTGTATTACATGTATTCTATTATGTAATCTTGGGATACCATATACACGTATGCAAATGTTTTGACATATCATATCGACCCATGTATATATATTATTTGGAACAACCATAGACACTCTATATGCAGTAATGTTGGAGTTAGCTGTACAGGGTTGAGGTTGATTCTAAGAATATATATACTTTGAGTTGTGATCTAGCCTGAGACGTGTATACACTGGGTCGTGGATTGATCCAAGATAATATATATATCGATTTATTTATGTACATCTACCTATGGACAACTAGTTATAGGTTACTAACGAGGACAGCTGACTTAATAAACTTAAAACATTAAAACGTATTAAAAATGTTGTAAATATATTTTGAACATACTTTGATATATATATGTACATATTTGTTATAGGTTCGTGAATCGACCAGTGGCCAAGTCTGACTCCCCGACGAAGTAAAAATCTGTGAAAGTGAGTTATAGTCCCACTTTTAAAATCTATTATTTTTTTGGGATGAGAATACATGCGATTTTATAAATGTTTTACAAAATAGACACAGGTAATCGAAAATACTTTCTATGTTGGATTATCGAACCTAATATGCCCCTTTTTAGCTTGGTAGCCTAAGAATTAGGGAAATGGCCCCTAATTGACGCGAATCCTAAAGATAGATCTATTTGGCCCAACAAGCCTCATCCGAGTTACGGATGCTTTAGTACTTCGATTTATCATATCCGATGAGAGTCCCGGAATGATGGGGATATTCTATATGCATCTTGTTAAGGTTGGTTACCAGGTGTTCAACATATGAATGATTTTTATCTCTATGCAGTTTGCGAAATGCCTGATATGAGATGTATATTTATGGAAAAATGAAATCTTGTGATCTATTATTATGATTTGATAATATATAGGTTAAACCTATAACTCACCAACATTTTTGTTGACGTTTTAAGCATGTTTATTCTCAGGTGATTATTAAGAGCTTCCGTTATTGCATACTAAAATAAGGATAAGATTTGGAGTCCATGCTTGTATGATATTGTGTAAAAACTGCATTCAAGAAACTTATTTTGATGTAATATATTTTTATTCTAAACCATTATGTAATGGTCGTGTGTAAACGGTATATTTTAGATTATCATTATTTGATAATCTACGTAATGCTTTTTAAACCTTTATCTATAAAATAAAGGTTATGGTTATTTTAAAAATGAATGCAGTCTTTGAAAAATGTCTCATATAGAGGTCAAAACCTCGCGACGAAATCAATTAATATGGCACGTTTATAATCAATATGAACGGGACATTTCAGTTGATATCCGAGCGTTGGTCTTAGAGAACTAGAAAATTTGCATTAGTGTGTTTTATCGAGTTTGTTAGGATGCATTAGTGAGTCTGGACTTCGACCGTGTTTTCTTTAAAAATGATTGCTTAACATTTTTATTGGAAACTATATATATTATTAACATGGAAATATTATGTGATATATTAATCTCTTAACGTGTTTGATATTGTGTGATAGATGTCTACCTCTAGTACAAATCCCATCGACTCATCTAATAATAATGAAGAGTCGAATATTTTTTGGGAAGATTCACAAATTCCCGAAGAGGAACCGGAAGAGGAGGAACCGGAAGAAGAGGAACCGGAAGAGGAGGAACCAGAAGAAGAGGAACCGGAAGAAGAAGAAGAAGAGGTTCCGTAGGAAGAAATATTGATACCTACAGTAAATCAATTAAATAAAAGAAAATCCTCAACCAACGGATCAAAGTTAATAATGGTCAATGGTGTTTCCGCCGAGGAAGCAAAATATTGGGAAGATTACCAATTTTCCGATGAATCGGATCCCGATGAGGATTCCGATGATGTTATAGAAATTACCTCGACCCAATTTAATAAAGTAAAAGAAAATAATAAGGGAAAAGGTATAAAAATGGAGAAACCTGATTCCAACCCCGATGAACTTTATATGTATCGGCAACATCCGTATTTCCTAAATTGTAACAATAACCCGGGAACCTCTAAACCACCAGGTTTTTCTAAACCATTGTGGAAATCGACGGCTCATATTAGAGGAACACCATATATTCCTAAAAAATTAGGAAAATGAACCAAGTCCGAAGAAGAAGAAACCAGTGATTCAGATTAGAGGATTGTAATCATGTTGTGTATTATATGTATTGTAGTGTGCTTGTACTTTTATGTTCTATGAAAAATTGCTAGTATTATTTGTTAATTATCTTTTACGAATCTAATCCTTGTCTATTTTACAGTATAAAAACAAAATGGACGTTAAGGGTAGATAACCGAATATTTTAGAAGATCTACCAGAGGATATGATTAACTTGTCAAATCTTGTCCAGAGTCGGTCAGAATTCATCAGCACAATTAATTATGGCAAAATTAACTTGTCAAACATTTGAAAGACTTTCCAGAAATGCCTTAGTTTATAAAAGGCTTTCTTTGATAGGTGGGGTATATCACATTGGGGAGACCGTAAGTTACGCCGTGTTTTCTTTAAAGCGTTAAATGCGGGGAACCCAAATGCAATTTTACGCTACGGGTTAAGAACCTATTTTAACTCAACATATCCCAACATAGGATTTCTTGAATTAGAAAGAGCTTCTAACATGCAACATAAAGAAGCATGTTATGCTTACGGGTTAGTGATGTTCGCTTCTTACCAAAGTGAGAAAAAGAACATCGGATTGCAACTTTTAAATAAAACCTTCCCACAAGTGACGGATTCAGTAGTTGGGGTGAGAAACAAGGTTTTTAGGTTATTACGGGGCTGTTGGACATTACGAAACGCTCGTCCTTTTGACGACATTACAACATGCTGTCTTGTCAATGGTCACAACGGTTATGTTCCACAAGACCAAGGATGGGAAGTAGTCTTAGTAAAACCAGAATGCATGACTTGTTTCTGGACGTATGAATTACGTGTCTTTATTGCCTTTATTGAACGACTTGTGTATTAACTAGAATTGTCTTCGCAACTTTTTTGTATCAGAGTTTTTATGTGCTATATTTCATGTTATATGTAAAATAGCGGTATTGTAAGTTTGCAAAATATTGTATAAAAGTTTGAATGTGAAATATTATTAAAATCAGTTTTTCATATAGAATTGTAGTAGTTGAATTGTATGTTAGCTACTAAGTATGAACTTAACGGGTAGGTATTACCCGAATTAAAAACTATAAAACGCTAATATGAAGAAAAAGCTTTTATAAATAAGTTCATATTATGCTACGAAATACTATTGACTACTCTTGATATTCTATATGATTAACTAAATTCTTTTGGCTATTTTTGAAGGAAATGGCACCAACTACTCGACAAACCCTGAATATGAGCGAGGAAGAATTCCGTGCTTTCCTTGCAGCAAACATAGCAGCAGTATAGGCTGCAATGCAAAACAACAATAACTCAGGGTCTAGCAGTGGAGTTAACTCCACAGGAAACTGCGTAGGATGCTCCTACAAGGCTTTCACTGCATGTAAACCTCTGGAATTTGATGGAACTGTAGGATCAGTCGGACTAAAATGATGGACTGAAAAGGTCGAATCTGTGTTTGCTATAAGCAAATGTGCTGAGGAAGATAAGGTAAAGTACGCCACGCATACCTTCACAGGCACTGCGTTAACATGGTGGAATACCTATCTCGAACAAGTGGGACAAGATGCTGCTTACGCACTACCGTGGTCAGCATTCAAACACTTGATGAACGAGCAGTACCGTCCTAAAAACGAAGTCAATAAGCTCAAGACAGAGCTTAGAGAATTACGAACGAAGGGATTCGATATCACCACATACGAACGACGATTCACCGAGTTGTGTTTATTGTGCCCAAGAGTGTTCGAAGATGAAGAAGAGCAGATCGATGTGTTTGTAAAGGGGTTACCAGAGAAAATTCAGGAGGATGTGAGTTCAAGCGCACCCACTTCAATGCAAAAGGCAAGCCGAATGGCTCACAAACTTATAAACCAGATCGAGGGAAGGATTAAAGAGCAGGCGGCCGAGGAGGCCAAAATGAAACAAGTTAAGAGAAAGTGGGAAGAACCCAGTGACAAGAGTCACAATTTCAATAATCAACACCACAATCACAACCACAATCGCACCATTTTTCGCAACAACAAACGCAACAAAAACCATTCCAACAACAACAACTACAACAATCATCCCAACAATAATACCAACCGCAACAACAAAAATCCCAACAACAATCTCAATAACAACACTGGTAATCAAAATCAGAAAATTCCGTGTCTGAGGTGTGAAGGGTACCATCCAACTACTTTTTTTCCAGCAACATGTACTAAATGTAATAGAAAGGGTCATGATACAACGAAGTGTGAAATTTATGGACCATCGGGTAAAAGAACAAGTAATGCCCACATTATTTGTTTTGGATGTGGGAAGAAGGGCCACTACAAAACTGCGTGTCCAAACCAGGGAAATAATAATGGGCAAAGTCATGGGAGAGTTTTTAACATTAATACGGAAGAAGCGTAGGAAGACCCGGAGCTTGTTACGGATACGTTTCTTATCGATGAAAAACCTGCTTATGTTTTATTTGATTCGGGTGCGGATAGAAGTTATATGAGTAAGGATTTCTGTGCTAAATTAAGTTGTCCATTGACGCCTTTGGATAATAAGTTTATACTAGAATTAGCAAACAGTAAATTAATTGTAGCAGATAATATATGTCAAAATTGAGAAATTAAACTGGTTAGCGAAATGTTTAAGATCGATCTGATACCAGTAGAGTTAGGGAGTTTTGATGTGATAATCGGCATGGACTGGTTGAAAAATGAGAGAGCGGAAATCGTATGTTACAAAAATGCAATTCGCATTGTACGAGAAAAAGGAAAACTTATAATGGTGTACGGAGAAAAGAGCAACGCGAAGCTAAATCTTATTAGTAATTTGAAGGCGCAAAAACTAATAAGAAAAGGTTTCTATGCCGTTCTAGCACACATCGAAGAAGTCAAACCCGAAGAAAAGAACATCAATGATGTTTCCATCGTAAAATAATTTCCCGATTTATTTCTGAAAGAATTACTGGGACTACCTCCACATTGATCTGTTGAATTTCAAATAGATCTCGTACCAGAAGCTGCACCAATAGCTCATGCTCCATACAGACTCACACCTAGTGAAATGAAAGAACTCCAAAGCCAACTAAAAGAACTTTTAGAGCATGGTTTTATACAACCAAGTACATCACCATGGGGAGCTCCTGTTTTGTTTGTCAAAAAGACGGATGGTACATTCAGGTTGTGTATCGACTACCGAGAGTTGAACAAACTTACCATCAAGAATCGTTATCCACTACCAAGAATCGACGACTTATTTGATCAACTACAAGGCTCGTCAGTTTATTCGAAGATTGATTTACGTTCTGGGTATCATCAAATGCGGGTGAATTAGGATGATATTCCAAAGACTGCTTTCAGGACGCGTTACGGTCATTACGAGTTTATGGTTATCCCATTTGGGTTGACTAACGCACCAGCTGTGTTCATGGACCTCATGAACCGAGTGTGTGGACCATACCTTGACAAGTTTGTCATTGTTTTTATCGATGACATACTTATTTACTCAAAGAATGATCAAGAGCACGAAGAACATTTAAGAAAAGTGCTAGAGTTTTTGAGGAAAGAAAAACTGTACGCTAAGTTTTCAAAGTGTGCATTTTGGTTGGAAGAAGTTCAATTCCTCGGTCACATAGTGAACAAAGAAGGTATTCAAGTGGATCCGGCAAAGATTGAAACTGTTGAAAAGTGGGAATCCCCGAAAACTCCGAAGCATATACGCCAATTTTTAGGACTGGCTGGTTATTACAGGAGATTCATCCAAGATTTTTCCAAAATAGCAAAACCCTTGACTGCATTAATGCATAAAGGGAAGAAATTTGAATGGAAGGATGAACAAGAGAAAGCGTTTCAATTATTGAAGAAAAAGTTAACTACGGCATCTATATTGTCATTACCTGAAGGGAATGATGATTTTGTGATATATTGTGATGCCTCAAAGCAAGGTCTCAGTTGTGTATTAATGCAACGAACGAAGGTAATTGCTTATGCGTCTAGAAAATTAAAGATTCACGAGCAGAATTATACGACGCTTGATTTAGAATTAGGCGCAGTTGCTTTTGCATTAAAGACTTGGAGGCACTACTTATATGGGGTCAAAAGTATTATATATACTGACCACAAAAGTCTTCAACACATATTTAATCAGAAACAACTGAATATGAGGCAGCGTAGGTGGATTGAATTGTTGAATGATTACGACTTTGAGATTCGTTACCACCCGGGGAAGGCAAATGTGGTAGCCGACGCCTTGAGCAGAAAGGACAGAGAACCCATTCGAGTAAAAGCTATGAATATAATTATTCGTACTAACCTTACTACTCAAATAAAGGAGGCACATCAGGGAGTTGTAAAAGAAGGAAAGTTGAAGAATGAAATACCCAAAGGATCGGAGAAACATCTTAATATTCGGGAAGACAGAACCCGGTATAGGGCTGAAAGAATTTGGGTACCAAAGTTTGGAGATGTGAGAGAAAAGGTACTTAAGGAAGCACATAAAATCAGATATTCAATACATCCCGAAGCAGGGAAGATGTACAAAGATCTCAAGAAACACTTTTGGTGGCCGGGTATGAAAGCCGATATTGCTAAATACATAGGAGAATGTTTGATGTGTTCTAAGGTTAAAGCTGAACATCAGAAACCATCAGGTCTACTTCAACAACCTGAAATCCCGGAATGGAAATGGGAAAACATTACCATGGATTTCATCACTAAATTGCCAAGGACTGCAAGTGGTTATGATACAATTTGGGTAATAGTCGATCGTCTTACCAAGTCAGCACACTTTCTGCCAATGAGAGAAGATGATAAAATGGAGAAGTTGGCGCAATTATACTTGAAGGAAGTTGTCTCCAGACATGGAATACCAGTCTCTATTATCTCAGATAGGGATGGCAGTTTTGTTTCAAGATTTTGGTAGACATTGCAACAAGCATTGGGGACTCGTCTAGACATGAGTACTGCTTATCATCCACAAACTGATGGGCAAATTGAAAGGATGATACAGACCCTTGAAAACATGTTACGAGCATGTGTTATCGATTTCGGAAACAGTTGGGATCGACACCTACCGTTAGCAGAATTTTCCTACAACAACAGTTACCATTCGAGTATTGAGATGGCGCCGTTTGAAGCACTTTATGGTAGAAAGTGCAGGTCTTCGAATTGTTGGAGTGAAGTGGGGGATAGACAGATTATGGGTCCGGAGATAATTCAAGAAACTACCGAGAAGATCATACAAATTCAACAACGATTGAAAACTGCCCAAAGTCGGCAAAAGAGCTATGCGGACATTAAAAGAAAAGATATAGAATTTGAGATTGGAGAGATGGTCATGCTTAAGGTTTCACCTTGGAAAGGCGTTGTTCGATTTGGTAAACGGGGAAAACTAAATCCAAGGTACATTGGACCATTCAAGATTATAGATCGTGTCGGACTAGTAGCTTACCGACTTGACTTACCGCAACAACTCGCCGGGGTACATAATACTTTTCATGTCTCGAATTTGAAGAAATGTTTTGCTAAAGAAGACCTCACAATTCCATTAGACGATATTATAATTAATGAAAAACTACAATTCATTGAAGAACCCGTCGAAAAAATGGATCGTGAGGTTAAAAGACTTAAGCAAAACAAGATACCAATTGTTAAGGTTTGATGGAATGCTCGTAGAGGACCCGAATTCACCTGGGAGCGTGAAGATCAGATGAAGCTGAAATGCCCTCACCTATTTCCAGAAGATGCGTCAACACCTTCAACAGCTTAAAATTTCGGGACGAAATTTATTTAACGCGTAGGTACTGTAGTGACCCGAACTTTTCTATGATTATATATTAATTGAAAACTATATTTGCATGATTAAATGTTTCCAACATGTTAAGAAATCAAACTTGTTAAGACTTGATTATTTGAAATGAGTTTCATGTAGACAATTGACCACCCAAGTTGGCCGGTGATTCACGAACGTTAAAACTTGTAAAAACTATATGATGACATATATATGATTATATATATAGTTAACATGATATTATGATAAGTAATTATCTCATTAGGTATTTTAACAATGAGTTATATACATAAAATTGAGTTTATTGAATTAAGAAACTCGAAACGATATATATATAACGATTATCGTTATAACAACGCCTTACTAAATACATATGAATCATATTAAGATATTGATACACTATGTTTAACATGATAAAATGATAATTAAGTATATCATTAAGTGTGTTAAAAATGAATTACATATGTAAAACAAGACTACTAACTTAAGAATTTCGAAACGAGGCATATATGTAACGATTATCGTTGTAACAACATTTAACTGTATATATATCATACTAAGATATATTAATATATCATAATATCATGATAATGTAATAATTTAACATCTCTTTAGATATAATAAACAATGGGTTAACAACATTTAACAAGATCGTTAACCTAAAGGTTTCAAAACAACATTTACATGTAACGTCTAATGATGACTTAACGACTCAGTTAAAATGTATATACATGTAGTGTTTTAATATGTATTCATACACTTTTGGAAGACTTTAAGACACTTATCAAAATACTTCTACTTAACAAAAATGCTTACAATTATATCCTCGTTCAGTTTCATCAACAATTCTACTCGTATGCACCCGTATTCGTACTCGTACAATATACAGCTTTTAGCTTTTAGCATCCCATGTGAGTCACCTAATACATGTGGGAACCATCATTTGGCAACTAGCATGAAATATCTCATAAAATTACAAAAATATTAGTAATCATTCATGACTTATTTACATGTAAACAAAATTACACATCCTTTATATCTAATCCATATACCAACGACCAAAAACACCTAAAAACACTTTCATTATTCAATTTTCTTCATCTAAGTGATCTCTCTCAAGTTCTATCTTCAAGTTCTAAGTGTTCTTCACAAATTCTACAAGTTCTAGTCTCATAAAATCAAGAATACTTTCAAGTTTACTAGCTCACTTCCAATCTTGTAAAGTGATTATCCAACCTCAAGAAATCCTTGTTGTTTACAGTAAGATATCATTATAAATCAAGGTAATACTCATATGCAAACTTTGATTCAATTCCTATAACTATAACTATCTTAATTCGAGTGATAATTTTACTTGAACTTGTTTTCGTGTCATGATTCTGCTTCAAGAACTTTCAAGCCATCCAAGATTCTTTAAAGCTAGATCATTTCTTATCACTTCCAATAGGTTTACCTACTAAACTTGAGGTAGTAATGATGTTCATAACATCATTCGATTCATATATATATAACTACCTTATTCGAAGGTTTGAACTTGAAATCACTAGAACATAGTTTAGTTAATTCTAAACTTGTTCGCAAAAAAAAGTTAATCCTTCCAACTTGATTTTTAAAATCAACTAAACACATGTTCTATATCTATATGATATGCTAACTTAATGATTTAAAACCAGGAAACACGAAAAATACCGTAAAACCGGATATACGCCGTCGTAGTAACACCGCGGGCTGTTTTGGGTTAGTTAATTAAAAACTATGATAAACTTTGATATAAAAGTTGTTCTTCTGGGAAAATGATTTTTCTTATGAACATGAAACTATATCCAAAAATCATGGTTAAACTCAAAGTAGAAGTATGTTTTCCAAAATGGTCATCTAGACGTCGTTCTTTAGACTGAAATGACTACCTTTATAAAAACAACTTGTAACCTGTATTTCTGACTATAAACTTATACTTTTTCTGTCTAGATTCATAAACTTAAATTCAATATCAAACCATAGCAACTTGAAACACTCAAAACGGATTTAAAATGAAGAAGTTATGGGTAAAACAAGATTGGATAATTTTTCTTGTTGTAGCTACGTGAAAATTGGTAACAAATCTATATTAATCATATCCTAGCTAACTTATATTGTATTACATGTATTCTATTATGTAATCTTGGGATACCATAGACACGTATGCAAATGTTTTGACATATCATATCGACCCATGTATATATATTATTTGGAACAACCATAGACACTCTATATGCAGTAATGTTGGAGTTAGCTATACAGGGTTGAGGTTGATTCCAAAAATATATATACTTTGAGTTGTGATCTAGCCTGGGACGTGTATACACTGGGTCGTGGATTGATCCAAGATAATATATATATTGATTTATTTATGTACATCTAACTATGGACAACTAGTTGTAGGTTACTAACGAGGACAGCTGACTTAATAAACTTAAAACATTAAAACGTATTAAAAATATTGTAAATATATTTTGAACATACTTTGATATATATATATATGTACATATTTGTTATAGGTTCGTGAATCGACCAGTGGCCAAGTCTTACTTCTCGGCGAAGTAAAAATCTGTGAAAGTGAGTTATAGTCCCACTTTTAAAATCTATTATTTTTTGGGGATGAGAATACATGCGATTTTATAAATGTTTTACAAAATAGACACAAGTAATCGAAAATACTTTCTATGTTGGATTATCGAACCGAATATGCCCCTTTATAGCTTGGTAGCCTAAGAATTAGAGAAATGGCCCCTAATTGACGCGAATCCTAAAGATAGATCTATTTGGCCCAACAAGCCTCATCCGAGTTACGGATGCTTTAGTACTTCGATTTATCATATCCGATGAGAGTCCCGGAATGATGGGGATATTCTATATGCATCTTGTTAAGGTAGGTTACCAAGTGTTCAACATATGAATGATTTTTATCTCTATGTAGTTTGCGAAATGCCTGATATGAGATGTATATTTATGGAAAAATGAAATCTTGTGGTCTATTATTATGATTTGATAATATATAGGTTAAACCTATAATTCACCAACACTTTTGTTGACGTTTTAAGCATGTTTATTCTCAGGTGATTATTAAGAGCTTCCGCTGTTGCATACTAAAATAAGGATAAGATTTGGAGTCCATGCTTATATGATATTGTGTAAAAACTGCATTCAAGAAACTTATTTTGATGTAATATATTTTTATTGTAAACCATTATATAATGGTCGTGTGTAAACGGTATATTTTAGATTATCATTATTTGATAATCTACGTAATGCTTTTTAAACCTTTATCGATAAAATAAAGGTTATGGTTATTTTAAAAATGAATGCAGCCTTTGAAAAACGTCTCATAACAAAACCTCGCGACGAAATCAATTAATATGGAACTTTTATAATCAATATGAACGTGACATTTCAGTTGGTATCCGAGCGTTGGTCTTAGAGAACCAGAAAATTTGCATTAGTGTGTCTTATCGAGTTTGTTAGGATGCATTAGTGAGTCTGGACTTCGACCGTGTTTTCTTTAAAAATGATTGCTTAACATTTTTGTTGGAAACTATATATTATTAACATGAAAATATTATGTGATATATTAATCTCTTAACTTGTTTGATATTGTGTGAGGGATGTCTACCTCTAGTACAAATCCCATCGACTCATCTAATAATGAAGAGTCGAATATATTTTGTGAAGATTCACAAATTCCCGAAGAGGAACCAGAAGAGGAGAACCGGAAGAAGAGGAACCGGAAGAGGAGGAACCAGAAGAAGAGGAACCGGAAGAAGAAGAGGTTCCAAAGGAAGAAATATTGATACCTACAGTAAATCGATTAAATAAAAGAAAATCCTCAACCAACGGACCAAAGTTAATAATGGTCAATGGTGTTTCCACCGAGGAAGCAAAATATTGGGAAGATTACCAATTTTCCGATGAATCGGATCCTGATGAGGATTCCGATGATGTTATAGAAATTACCTCGACCTAATTTAATAAAGCAAAAGAAAATAATAAGGGAAAAGGTATAAAAATGGAGAAACCTGATTCCAACCCCGATGAACTTTATATGTATCGGCAACATTCGTATTTCCTAAATTGTAACAATAACCCGGGAACCTCTAAACCACCAGGTTTTTCTAAACCATTGTGGAAAACGACGGCTCGTATTAGAGGAACACCATATATTCCTAGAAAATTAGGAAAACGAACCAAGTCCGAAGAAGAAGAAGAAACGAGTGATTCAGATTAGAGGGTTGTAATCATGTTGTGTATTATATGTATTGTAGTGTGCTTGTACTTTTATGTTCTATGAAAAATTGCTAGTATTGTTTGTTAATTATCTTTTATGAATCTAATCCTTGTCTATTTTACAGTATAAAAACAAAATGGACGTTAAGGGTAGACAACCGAATATTTTAGAAGATCTACCAGAGGATATGATTGAGGAAATCTTGTCTAGAGTCGGTCAGAATTCATCAGCACAATTAATTATGGCAAAATTAACTTGTCAAACATTTGAAAGACTTTCCAGAAATGCCTTAGTTTATAAAAGGCTTTCCTTTGATAGGTGGGGTATATCACATTGGGGAGACCGTAAGTTACGCCGTGTTTTCTTTAAAGTGTTAAATGAGGGGAACCCAAATGCAATTTTACGCTACGGGTTAAGAACCTATTTTGACTCAACATATCCCAACATAGGATTTCGTGAATTAGAAAGAGCTTCTAACATGCAACATAAAGAAGCATGTTATGCTTACGGGTTAGTGATGTTCGCTTCTTACCAAAGTGAGAAAAAGAACATCGGATTGCAACTTTTAAATAAAACCTTCCCACAAGTGACGGATTCAGTAGTTGGGGTGAGAAACAAGGTTTTTAGATTATTACGGGGCTGTTGGGCATTACGAAACCCTCGTCCTTTTGATGACATTACAACATGCTGTCTTGTCAATGGTCACAACGGTTATGTTCCACAAGACCAAGGATGGGAAGTAGTCTTAGTAAAACCAGAATGCATGACTTGTTTCTGGACGTATGAATTACGTGTCTTTATTGCCTTTGTTGAACGACTTGCGTATTAACTAGAATTGTCTTCGCAACTGTTTTGTATCAGAGTTTTTGTGTGCTATATTTCATGCTATACGTAAAATAGTGGTATTGTAAGTTTGCAAAATATTGTATAAAAGTTTGAATGTGAAATATTATTAAAATCAGTTTTTCATATAGAATTGTAGTAGTTGAATTGTATGTTAGCTACTAAGTATGAACTTAACGGGTAGGTATTACCCGAATTAAAAACTATAAAACGCTAATATGAAGAAAAAGCTTTTATAAATAAGTTCATATTATGCTATGAAATACTATTGACTACTCTTGATATTCTTTATGATTAACTAAATTCTTTTGGCTATTTTTGAAGGAAATGGCACCAACTACTCGACAAACCCTGAATATGAGCGTGGAATAATTTCGTGCTTTCCTTGCAGCAAACATAGCCGCAGTACAGGCTGCAATGCAAAACAACAATAACTCAGGGTCTAGCAGTGGAGTTAACTCCACAGGAAACCGTGTAGGATGCTCCTACAAGGCTCTCACTGCCTGTAAACCTCTGGAATTCGATGGAACTGAAGGACCAGTCGGACTGAAACGATGGACCGAAAAGGTCGAATCAGTGTTTGCTATAAGCAAATGTGCTGAGGAAGATAAGGTAAAGTACGCCACGCATACCTTCATAGGTACTGCGTTAACATGGTGGAATACCTATCTCGAACAAGTGGGACAAGATGCTGCTTACGCACTACCGTGATCAGCATTCAAACACTTGATGAACGAGCAGTACCGTCCCAGAAACGAAGTCAATAAGCTCAAGACAGAGCTTAGAGAATTACGAACGAAGGGATTCGATATCACCACATACGAACGACGATTCACCGAGTTGTGTTTATTGTGCCCAAGAGTGTTCGAAGATGAAGAAGAGCAGATCGATGCGTTTGTAAAGGGGTTACCAGAGAGAATTCAGGAGGATGTGAGTTTAAGCGCACCCACTTCAATGCAAAAGGCAAGTCGAATGGCTCACAAACTTATAAACCAGATCGAGGGAAGGATTAAAGAGCAGGCGGCCGAGGAGGCCAAAATGAAACAAGTTAAGAGAAAGTGGGAAGAACCCAGTGACAAGAGTCACAATTTCAACAATCAACACCACAATCACAACCACAATCGTACTATTTTTGGCAACAACAAATGCAACAAAAACCATTCCAAAAACAACAACTACAACAATCATCCCAACAATAATACCAACCGCAACAACAAAAATCCCAACAACAATCTCAATAACAACACTGGTAATCAAAATCAGAAAATTCCGTATCTGAGGTGTGAAGGGTACCATCCAACTACTTTTTGTCCAGCAACATGTACTAAATGTAATAGAAAGGGTCATGATACAACGAAGGGTGAAATTTATGGACCATCGGGTAAAAGAACAAGTAATGCCCACATTATTTGTTTTAGATGTGGGAAGAAGGGCCATTACAAAACTGCGTGTCCAAACCAGGGAAATAATAATGGGCAAAGCCGTGGTAGAGTTTTTAACATTAATGCGGAAGAAGCGCAGGAAGACCCGGAGCTTGTTACGGATACGTTTCTTATCGATGAAAAACCTGCTTATGTTTTATTTGATTCGGGTGTGGATAGAAGTTATATGAGTAAGGATTTCTGTGCTAAATTAAGTTGTCCATTGATGCCTTTGGATAATAAGTTTATACTAGAATTAGCAAACGGTAAATTAATTGCAGCAGATAATATATGTCGGATTCAAGAAATTAAACTGGTTAGCGAAACGTTTAAGATCGATTTGATACCAGTAGAGTTAGGGAGTTTTGATGTGATAATCGGCATGTACTGGTTGAAAAAGGAGAGAGCGGAAATCGTATGTTACAAAAATGCAATTCGCATTGTACGAGAAAAAGGAAAACCTATAATGGTGTACGGAGAAAAGAGCAACGCGAAGCTAAATCTTATTAGTAATTTGAAGGCGCAAAAACTAATAAGAAAAGGTTGCTATGACGTTCTAGCACACATCGAAGAAGTCAAACCCGAATAAAAGAACATCAATGATGTTCCCGTCGCAAAATAATTTCCCGATGTATTTCCGAAAGAATTACCGGGACTACCTCCACATCGATCTGTTGAATTTCAAATAGATCTCGTACCAGAAGCTGCACCAATAGCTCGTGCTCCATATAGACTCGCACCCAGTGAAATGAAAGAACTCCAAAGCCAACTAAAAGAACTTTTAGAGCGTGGTTTTATACGACCAAGTACATCACCATGGGGAGCTCCTATTTTGTTTGTCAAAAAGAAGGATGGTACATTCAGGTTGTGTATCGACTACCGAGAGTTGAACAAACTTACCATCAAGAATCGTTATCCACTACCAAGAATCGATGACTTATTTGATCAACTACAAGGCTCGTCAGTTTATTCGAAGATTGATTTACGTTCTGGGTATCATCAAATGCGGGTGAAGGAGGATGATATTCCAAAGACTGCTTTCAGGACGCGTTACGGTCATTACGAGTTTATGGTTATGCCGTTTGGGTTGACTAACGCACCAGCTGTGTTCATGGACCTCATGAACCGAGTGTGTGGACCATACCTTGACAAGTTTGTCATTGTTTTTATCTATGACATACTTATTTACTCAAAGAATGATCAAGAGCACGAAGAACATTTGAGAAAAGTGCTAGAGTTGTTGAGGAAATAAAAACTGTAAGCTAAGTTTTTAAAGTGTGCATTTTGGTTGGAAGAAGTTCAATTCCTCGGTCACATAGTGAACAAAGAAGGTATTCAAGTGGATCCGACAAAGATTGAAACCGTTGAAAAGTGGGAAACCCCGAAAACTCCGAAGCGTATACGCCAATTTTTAGGACTGGCTGGTTATTACAGGAGATTCATCCAAGATTTTTCCAAAATAGCAAAACCCTTGACTGCATTAACGCATAAAGGGAAGAAATTTGAATGGAAGGATGAACAAGAGAAAGCGTTTCAATTATTGAAGAAAAAGTTAACTACGGCACCTATATTGTCATTACCTGAAGGGAATGATGATTTTGTGATATATTGTGACGCCTCAAAGCAAGGTCTCGGTTGTGTATTAATGCAACAAACGAAGGTAATTGCTTATGCGTCTAGACAATTAAAGATCCACGAGCAGAATTATACGACGCTTGATTTGGAATTAGGCACAGTTGTTTTTGCATTAAATACTTGGAGGCACTACTTATATGGGGTCAAAAGTATTATATATACTGACCACAAAAGTCTTCAACACATATTTAATCAGAAACAACTGAATATGAGGCAGCGTAGGTGGATTGAATTATTGAATGATTACGACTTTGAGATTCGTTACCACCCGGGAAAGGCAAATGTGGTAGCCGATGCCTTGAGCAGAAAGGACAGAGAACCCATTCGAGTAAAAGCTATGAATATAATTATTCGTACTAACCTTACTACTCAAATAAAGGAGGCGCAGCAGGGAGTTGTAAAAGAAGGAAAGTTGAAGAATGAAATACCCAAAGGATCGGAGAAACACCTTAATATTCGGGAAGACGGAACTCGGTATAGGGCTGAAAGAATTTGGGTACCAAAGTTTGGAGATGTGAGAGAAAAGGTACTTAAGGAAGCACATAAAACCAGATATTCAATATATCTCGGAGCGGGGAAGATGTACAAAGATCTCAAGAAACACTTTTGGTGGCTGGGTATGAAAGCCGATATTGCTAAATACGTAGGAGAATGTTTGACGTGTTCTAAGGTCAAAGCTGAACATCAGAAACCATCAGGTCTACTTCAACAACCTGAAATCCCGGAATGGAAATGGGAAAACATTACCATGGATTTCATTACTAAATTACCAAGGACTGCAAGTGGTTATGATACAATTTGGGTAATAGTCGATCGTCTTACCAAGTCAGCACACTTTCTGCCAATGAGAGAAGATGATAAAATGGAGAAGTTGGCGCGATTATACTTGAAGGAAGTTGTCTCCAGACATGGAATACCAGTCTCTATTATCTCAGATAGGGATGGCAGATTTGTTTCAAGATTTTGGCAGACATTGCAACAAGGATTGGGGACTCGTCTAGACATGAGTACTACTTATCATCCACAAACTGATGTGCAAAGTGAAAAGATGATACAAACCCTTGAAGACATGCTACGAGCATATGTTATCGATTTTAGAAACAGTTGGGATCGACACCTACCGTTAGCAGAATTTTCCTACAACAACAGTTACCATTCGAGTATTGAGATGGCGCCGTTTGAAGCACTTTATGGTAGAAAGTGCAGGTCTTCAATTTGTTGGAGTGAAGTGGGGGATAGACAGATTATGGATCCGGAGATAATTCAAGAAACTACCGAGAAGATCATACAAATTCAACAACGATTGAAAACTGCCCAAAGTCGGCAAAAGAGCTATGCGGACATTAAAAGAAAAGATATAGAATTTGAGATTGGAGAGATGGTCATGCTTAAGGTTTCACCTTGGAAAGGCGTTGTTCGATTTGGTAAACGGGGGAAACTAAATCCAAGGTACATTGGACCATTCAAGATTATAGATTGTGTCGGACCAGTAGCTTACCGACTTGACTTACCGCAACAACTCTTCGGGGTACATAATACTTTTCATGTCTCGAATTTGAAGAAATGTTTTGCTAAATAAGATCTCACCATTCCATTAGACGAGATTATAATTAACGAAAAACTACAATTCATTGAAGAACCCTTCGAAATAATGGATCGTGAGGTTAAAAGACTTAAGCAAAACAAGATACCAATTGTTAAGGTTCGATGGAATGCTCGTAGAGGACCCGAATTCACCTGGGAGTGTGAAGATCAGATGAAGCTGAAATACCCTCACCTATTTCCAGAAGATGCGTCAACACCTTCAACAGCTTAAAATTTCGGGACGAAATTTATTTAACGCGTAGGTACTGTAGTGACCCGAACTTTTCTATGATTATATATTAATTGAAAACTATATTTGCATGATTAAATGTTTCCAACATGTTAAGCAATCAAACTTGTTAAGACTTGATTATTTGAAATGAGTTTCATGTAGACAATTGACCACCCAAGTTGGCCGGTGATTCACGAACGTTAAAACTTGTAAAAACTATATGATGACATATATATGATTATATATATAGTTAACATGATATTATGATAAATAAGTATCTCATTAGGTATTTTAACAATGAGTTATATACATAAAATTGAGTTTATTGAATTAAGAAACTCGAAACGATATATATAACGATTATCGTTATAACAACGCCTTACTAAATACATATGAATCATATTAAGATATTGATACACTATGTTTAACATGACAAAATGATAATTAAGTATATCATTAAGTGTGTTAACAATGAACTACATATGTAAAACAAGACCACTAACTTAAGAATTTCGAAACGAGGCATATATGTAACGATTATCGTTGTAACAACATTTAACTGTATATATATATCATACTAAGATATATTAATATATCATAATATCATGATAATGTAATAATTTAACATCTCTTTAGATATAATAAACAATGGGTTAACAACATTTAACAAGATTGTTAACCTAAAGGTTTCAAAACAACATTTACATGTAACGACTAACGATGACTTAACGACTTAGTTAAAATGTATATACATGTAGTGTTTTAATATGTATTCATACACTTTTGGAAGACTTTAATACACTTATCAAAATACTTCTACTTAACAAAAATGCTTACAATTACATCCTCGTTCAGTTTCATCAACAATTCTACTCGTATGCACCCGTATTCGTACTCGTACAATACACAACTTTTAGATGTATGTACTATTGGTATATACACTCCAATGATCAGCTCTTAGCAGCCCATGTGAGTCACCTAACACATGTGGGAACCATCATTTGGCAACTAGCATGAAATATCTCATAAAATTACAAAAATATTAGTAATCATTCATGACTTATTTACATGTAAACAAAATTACACATCCTTTATATCTAATCCATATACCAACGACCAAAAACACCTACAAACACTTTCATTCTTCAATTTTCTTCATCTAAGTAATCTCTCTGAAGTTCTATCTTCAAGTTCTAAGTGTTCTTCACAAATTCTACAAGTTTTAGTCTCATAAAATCAAGAATACTTTCAAGTTTACTAGCTCACTTCCAATCTTGTAAAGTGATCATCCAGCCTCAAGAAATCCTTGTTGTTTACAGTAAGATATCATTCTAAATCAAGGTAATACTCATATACAAACTTTGATTCAATTCCTATAACTATAACTATCTTAATTAGAGTGATAATCTTACTTGAACTTGTTTTCGTGTCATGATTCTGCTTCAAGAACTTTCAAGCCATCCAAGATCCTTTGAAGCTAGATCATTTCTTGTTACTTCTAGTAGGTTTACCTACTAAACTTTAGGTAGTAATGATGTTCATAACATCATTCGATTCATATATATAAAACTACCTTATTCGAAGGTTTGAACTTGAAATCACTAGAACATAGTTGAGTTAATTCTAAACTTGTTCGCAAACAAAAGTTAATCCTTGTAACTTGACTTTTAAAATCAACTAAACACATGTTCTATATCTATATGATATGCTAACTTAATGATTTAAAACCGAAAAACACGAAAAACACCGTAAAATCGGATATACGCCGTCGTAATAACACCGCGTGCTGTTTTGGGTTTGTTAATTAAAAACTATGATAAACTTTGATTTAAAAGTTGTTCTTATGGGAAAATGATTTTTCTTATGAACATGAAACTATATCCAAAAATCATGATTAAACTCAAAGTAGAAGTATGTTTTCCAAAATGGTCATCTAGACGTCGTTCTTTCGACTGAAATGACTACTTTTATAAAAACGACTTGTAACCTGTATTTCCGACTATAAACTTATACTTTTTCTGTTTAGATTCATAAACTTAAGTTCAATATCAAACCATAGCAACTTGAAACACTCAAAACGAATTTAAAACGAAGAAGTTATGGGTAAAACAAGATTGGATAATTTTTCTTGTTGTAGCTACCTGAAAATTGGTAACAAATCTATATTAATCATATCCTAGCTAACTTATATTGTATTACATGTATTCTATTATGTAATCTTGGGATACCATAGACATGTATGCAAATATTTTGACATATCATATCGACCCATGTATATATATTATTTGGAACAACCATAGACACTCTATATGCAGTAATGTTAGAGTTAGCTATACAGGGTTGAGGTTGATTCCAAAAATATATATACTTTGAGTTGTGATCTAGCCTGAGACGTGTATACACTGGGTCGTGGATTGATCCAAGATAATATATATATCGATTTATTTATGTACATCTAACTATGGACAACTAGTTGTAGGTTACTAACGAGGACAGCTGACTTAATAAACTTAAAACATTAAAACGTATTAAAAATGTTGTAAATATATTTTGAACATACTTTGATATATATATGTACATATTTGTTATAGATTTGTGAATCGACCAGTGACCAAATCTTACTTTCCGACGAAGTAAAAATCTGTGAAAGTGAGTTATAATCCCACTTTTAAAATCTATTATTTTTTTGGGATGAGAATACATGCGATTTTATAAATGTTTTACAAAATAGACACAAGTAATCGAAAATACTTTCTATGTTGGATTAACGAACCGAATATGCCCCTTTTTAGCTTGGTAGCATAAGAATTAGGGAAATGGCCCCTAATTGACGCGAATCCTAAAGATAGATCTATTTGGCCCAACAAGCCTCATCCGAGTTACGGATACTTTAGTACTTCGATTTATCATATCCGATGAGAGTCCCGGAATGATGGGGATATTCTATATGCATCTTGTTAAGGTCGGTTACCAAGTGTTCAACATATGAATGATTTTTATCTCTATGCAGTTTGCGAAATGCCTGATATGAGATGTATATTTATGGAAAAATGAAATCTTGTGGTCTATTATTATGATTTGATAATATATAGGTTAAACTTATAACTCACCAACATTTTTGTTGACGTTTTAAGCATGTTTATTCTCAGGTGATTATTAAGAGCTTCCGCTGTTGCATACTAAAATAAGGACAAGATTTGGAGTTCATGCTTGTATGATATTGTGTAAAAACTGCATTCAAGAAACTTATTTTGATATAATATATTTTTATTGTAAACCATTATGTAATGGCCGTGTGTAAACGGTATATTATAGATTATCATTATTTGATCATCTACGTAATGCTTTTTAAACCTTTATCGATAAAATAAAGGTTATGGTTATTTTAAAAATGAATGCAGTCTTTGAAAAACGTCTCATATAGAGGTCAAAACCTCGCGACAAAATCAATTAATATGGAACGTTTATAATCAATATGAACGGGACATTTCACTCCTCATCCTCCTGTAGATCTCTTGATATCGATTTCTTTCTCTTATGTCCTTTGGATGGACTATGATGGAGGCAGGAATTCCCTTCTTTCCTAGCAGAAAGTTGATTTCAAGGAATTCTTTTTATAAAAAGCACACTAAGAACGACAATCATGAATAGGATATAAGTGTCGATCCTCTTTCTCATGGGTGAACCTCGCAGCATGAAAAAAGGAAGGTTCTGAAGGAATCTCAACGTCATATGCATCATTCACCCCAGCTCGGCCCACTGTTATTGGGCTCAACAACACCTTCAACTAGGCCCTTAGAAAAAGAAGAATTTGCTTTGTCTACTAGAGGGGAACAATTGTGGAAATTATCAGTATCCTTGGAAGCATGCGGTTCATTAGCACAGTTACCTTCAACCACTCTAAAAGTAGTTTCAAGGTTTACATTCAGAGTACTTGATAGCCTTTTCCTAAAAGGTATATGTTCCATTTCCTTGACCGGCTCTATTATCGAATTTTGCTTCAAAACCGTACTTTTATATTTCTCATATACCTCTAGATTCAAATTCGGGTTGGAGATCGTGCCTTTACCCATAAGATTCTGACTGCCACCCGTTGGTGATCAAACCGGTTCAAAATTTGAATTGCAATTGTCCAAATCTCCAATAATATCTCTGATCGGAGTAACAGGCTCCGGTGAACAAGTACCGTTAGCACCTTCATCTTCGATAATCGGCTCACCATTATTGTTAGAGTTTCCGTTATCGTTAAAGTTGTCCCTGCTGTACTCTCGATCATCTGTCTTGACTGCCCTGTTAATGTTTGCTAAAAAACCTTCGTGATCTACCGAATCAATATACTCGATTGGATTGAAATCATTAGCCCTTTCATGAATCCACAAACTAATTCTCTGTTTATTTTTCAATTCGGTAACGATTTATTTATCAATAACATTAGCTGTGAACACCTCCATAAACGCAAAAAAAAGAACCTGCCAGTGATAAATCGTAAATTTTTTTGATACGTAAAGCACATCCTCGAAATCTTTAAGGACCATCGCCGCGTTCTCTACATCACAATAATCAAAAGGAAAGCCACGAACCTCCATCCAGACCGCCCTCGAGAACACTCCATTTCTATCCTTCATAGGAATGGTTTTGATGAATTCGCCTAAAATGGAATTAAAGCTAGGCCCTTGTCACATATTTTGAACAGAGGCAATGGTAGCACATCTCACAATCCCCCTAAAATTGCCCCATTTAGCAAAGTTTATCGATATCAACTTTGCGGTTAATCAACCACTCTGCTAATTTTTGTTTGGAAAAAGGAACCTTATCGATTATTAAGACTGAACGGTCCATACCCTCACAGAGATCATCATTCACTTGAAGCTGAGGAATCAAGTGATGTTCATCTTTATTAGTGAAACCCGAACCTTCACGGCTTTACTATACCTGTATTGCTTCGGGTCCCTTCTAGTTTCGGATCTCACATTCGACCATTGTTTTTCAAACTTAGCGTAGCCCATCCTTATTAACATTTCTAGATAATATGGGGGTGTATGTAAACTTTATTTAAACTTGATGGACCAAATCAGCAACCAGTTTTCCGTTGCAATTTTCATGTTTTCTTGATAAAAAAGATATTGAAGAACAAAAGAACTGAAATAGGGCTCCTTCTTCACACACACACACACACACACACACACACACACACACACACACTCTGTAAGATCCGAAAATCAAAACCTTAATTTCATAACCGTATCATTATGCCTAAGGAACAAGCTAACTGGTCTCCGTATGACAACAATGGAGGGTACGTTATCATTACTCTGCCCTAATTTAACATTTCTATATTTATCGATGTACGATTTCATATTTTATGTGTTAATCCACAGAACTTGTGTGGCGATTGCTGGTGCGGATTATTGTGTAATTGCAGCTGATACTCGGATGTCTACCGGTTACAGTATTCTCACCCGAGATTACTCTAAAATCTGTAAATTGTATGATTCATCTCGTTTTAAATTTATTTCTGTATTTTGTTTAATTAATTTAATTTGAAACTTCGTATGGTGTTAGTATAAATTTTCATGTTATGGAATGTAATTTGGTTCACTTTTTAGAGCTTAGGGTGTGTAGATGCTCACAATTTTAGAAGCATTTGGTGACATTAGTTGCTGAAAATTGTAAGTGTGAATTTATCTTTTTGATTTTATGATCTACTGGTGGGTAAAATAGAAGATTATAGGTTAAAATATGATTATTTCTGTAGTTATCATTCCTAGGCTGCCTGTTACTTGTGATTATCAAGTAACGAACATGTTATTTTCACTGATCGATATCTGTTTTCATCTATGAATTCGATTTGTCTTGCTTTTGTATTGCCAAGATTAAGGAAATGTCTAAAATTGACTTGTAGAGCTATGATGAGATCTTCATTTGACAGCATCTAGGACCTTTCTGAGAGAATTTAATCGATAATAGGGAAATTTTGATGTGAAATGCTTCCATTTATTTGAAGGCTTTCTCATTTAGTTCATCCGAAAAGCTATTAAAATAAAAATAGCTATTAACTAAGGCTTTTCAAATATTTACTTTCAGAGCGGACAAAAGTTTCATGGCTTCCTCAGGTTTCCAGGCTGACGTGAAAGCGCTTCAAAAGGTTCTGTCATCTAGACACCTGGTAAGATCCTTAAGTTTGTTATATTTGTTAATGCTACGTTCCTTTGTAAACTAAGTCAAGATATGAGTCGAGGCTAGTTTTTGTAGGCGGTAACTACAATTGATTGTGTCTGAAATCTTTTATATGGGGAAACTGTTTTAGCTGCTTATAAATCAACGATACTAGTGAAGTACAAAGATGTTTATGTTTACTATATGTATTCTTATTACAGATTTATCAACACCAGCACAACAAACAGATGAGTTGTCCTGCTATGGCTCAACTTCTCTCGAACACCCTCTATTACAAACGATTCTTCCCATACTATGCCTTCAATGTTTTAGGTGGCCTCGATAGTGAAGGTACACAGATATATTTGTTTTGTTTTTAGAGTAATATTCTTGAACATTGTTTATATGATTATGTCAACTAATTTATACATATTTAGGAAAGGGATGTGTCTTCACGTATGATGCCGTGGGATCCTATGAGAGGGTTGGATACAGTGCCCAAGGTTCTGGTGCCACTCTTATTACTCCATTTCTCGACAACCAGCTTAAATCTCCCAGCCCTCTTCTGTTACCTGCAAAGGTCTGGATTGAATATTTAATCTTTATTTAACATCCCTTTTCTTCTCTCCCTACACACTCACACATTTAGAGGTGTCAAAATGGGTCACTTGGGTGGTTAGGTAACAGATCAAAAAGGGTAATTTGTTTTTGGAGTGTCGACTGCACGACTTCTTTTATGCAATTTCTTTTATATTATAATTCGTAATCAGTTATTTAATTTAATTAGATTAGATATTTTTGGTTATTAATATAATAATCTAGTTCCTTCGATAAAACGATTTAGTAGGATTGATGTACAAAAATACCCTTTAAAGCAACTTATGGATCATTTGTTTTCTACTTAGCTTTTTATTTGAACCATTGTACCCATTGGAATTTTGTTACTAATGGTACAATTAATATAATTTCCCATCCAACATGTGAAGGTACTATTGAATAGATGCATAGATGGCTTTAGAGGTGTATCTTTTAGCTGACTCGCACTGAAATTACCCTTTCAACACTTCGTTGAACATATTAGCAGAAGAAGTACCAAACATGTTTATTAAGAAATATAAAACATGAGTAATATGCAGATGCTAAATCTTGCATGCAGTCGGTCTGTAAATCTCAAGTTGTTTTTTCTTTTCTTTTGACGTACAATGACAGTAATTAAATGATGTGGGGGTAAAATTAGAACCACTAAATCATCTTAAATTTCACTTTAAACTGGCATATTAATGAACTATCTTTGTTATTGGTACAGGATGCTGTTACACCACTTTCGGAAGCTGAAGCTGTTGATTTGGTGAAGACTTGTTTTTCATCAGCAACAGAAAGAGATATATACACGGTAAGTTTTGTCTTTTGCTATTCTATCTTTATGTACTTAAGCTCCAAGAGCATAGGGTGTCCATGTCCATTTCGGTGTCCATTTTTCAGTGTCGAAAATGGAAGCCGAAATTGACTGACAGTGACATGGGTGGAGTGTCAATTTCAGTGGCCATTTTTTATTTTATATTTTTTAATTATCTATTAGTACTTTTTATTATTAATTATTGTTTTTGTAGATTCTGAAAAAGGAAAAAAAAAAAACAAAATAAAAAAATATTTAAATATTAAAATGATAGACTACGGAGAATAGATAGATATTGATTTAGAAAATAATTAAATGGTTTTTAATTATATCACTTGTACATAAAGCATGAGCATTTGTACATTTGTATAACTACTTCTCCTTCATCTGCAACCCATCATCCCATCCTCAAAAACCCTAAAAAAAATTCAAGCTTATTTAACAATGGAGTTCAAAAAGAAAAAAGAAAAAAATGCCGAGGGAATAACGGATATAAATTCGAATTTTAAGCTTGAAAACCACCGTCGGTACGCCGACGTTGAGTCACCGACAACGAGCACGACGCCGGGCCGGTGTCGTACCGACCGTCGATCCCGGCGTCGGTTGAGGGTGGCGAAATCGACCACGGACACCGAGAGCTCTAAGGGTTATAGACGAATGCTTAAAACATAAACCTTGACTCAGTGCTCTGCAATGGAGGAAAGAGAGTATTATTCGATTTCATGGTTCCTAACAAATAAATGGAACCACTTGCATCTATCTATAGTACATAATCTAAACACCCAATTAGTGCCATTGTAATTTGTCTCTAAGGATTAGAAGTTTTATGAAAATGTACTAGATATACTAGATATATATCCATCTTCTGCTCCCGTTTATATATCCTTTTTAACTTTTAATTACATTTTCTGTTTACTCTACTGAAATGGTTCAAGTATCTGATGCATACATTGGAGATACTCTTAACACATCTCTAATTATTTATTACACAGGGAGATAGTGTTGAAATTATAATCCTGAATGCTAATGGTGTCCGTCGTGAAAGTGAACAACTCCGCAAGGATTAATTACCAAACGAGTTTTCTGAAGATTGTGATTTGTCATCTTGTCTGTTCTTTCATGAACCAAATCAAAAACTTTATCAGATGGAGATGTATCTTTCAATCATGCATGAGCAAGTGTGAGGTTTAGAGTAAAACTGAATTTAGTACTTTGAATATTTGTCATCTTGGATTTATGTTCGCTTGAAACCTCTTTGTACTTATTTGCATTGGGTAACTTGTGTGAATTCTTTTTTATTCGCATTTTCGAAACAAAACTTGACTGCTTTGGTGCATTTGATGATTTTACAACTTTCCAGACATGAGAAAGTGTTATTAACGCTAACTTTACAATTGGAGTCCCGGGCCAAAAAAAAAACTGTTATTTCACAACACTTGTCAAACTGACGAATAGCGTTATTGTATCTTTTACAAGATTACTATAACAATTTGTAGAGTATGATTTATGCAAATGCATTATAGGGGCAACTGTAACCCGACAGAGTCTTGAATAAGCATAAACAGCATAAACTTTGTTTATGAATGTCATCGACTGAGTCCTTTTTTTGTAAAGCATCTTTACTTTTAGCAACACAAATGTGACAAAATTAGAATATAGAGCGGAAAATGTATTTGGAAATGAAGTATAATCAAATAAGCTGTATAACCTGGAGCCTAGGTGTATTGACTCTAATGGTGGTGTGCTTTTGGTTTAGGACATAGCAACCAGACTTTGTTTCTTGGAGTGGGTCAAAAGGTTGTATCATGCTATCTGACTTTGGTCACATTCTGAATCATGTAGAAATTTCCCGAGTGTTTGTCATTTATATGTTATTGTGATTGTGATGTGATATTGTGATTAGAAAAAATTACGTCGATAGTACATGTAGTTTGTTATATTTTTCATCACAGCACTTATACTTGTTTTTTTGCTTCATTAGTACCTCAGCTTTGTTGGATAATCGTGGTTAGTACCCAACACCTCACGTGTGCAATGCATGTGAGGGTAATTTCGTCATTTTATGTATAATAAGTAAAGCCTAGGTATCACTCATGCAAAAGTATACAAATCACGGGTACCAATAACGTAATTTTTTCTATTAGTTACTTTAAATGAATTTATTATTATTATTATTATTATTATTATTATTATTATTATTATTATTATTATTATTACTACTTTCAATGTATTAATTATCTCGTTAAATTTGATCGCTCAAAGTTGAATATTTATATTTTTAATAATAATAGTAATTATTATCATCCTATATACTAAATCACTTAAACCATCGGCTACAGTATAACAGTTACATACAGCATAAACAGTAACCCTTCATCTATATATTAAACGGCACCCGCCCATTTCCCTTCTTCCCCAATCCTCTGGTACCTTCTTCCCTACCTTCCTCTTACACCCATCTTCGTTCCATTACAATCAATATCGTATCACTAACACCGTATCCCTAATCCCCAATCAATTCAATAACGGCACAATTTGATGGATCGAAAACCTTCCCTACAATCTCTAACTCGATCATGGCCTACCGCTATGGAGATCTGGATACAGTTTAATATCGAATGGTCTTCGAGCGTTGATGAAGAAAAAGGCAAACCACAATTGAAAACGAAAAAACTATGCATCTTCAATCTTAAACAGTGCCAATTGTAGGTAAGGATATATGATTAGGTTTTTCGGTTTGAATTGTCCTTCTACATGATTTGATTAATAATCAACTGGTTCTATTCTTATTATGATTTATACAACGATTAGGTTAATAATCGATTGGTTCTGTTCAATATAGAACGGTTTGGTTGATAATCGATTTGGTTCTATTCTTATTATTGTATGATTTATTTATTGGTTAATTTTATTGGTTCCGTTCTGATTATCAGTAATTTGATGCTACTCATTAATTTTTCTTTTTGAATCTTACATATTGGGAACCAATTATGTGTGTATTTATACTTGGTTATGTACAGAGAAAGATGTTAAAACAAGTTTATGAACTTATAAAGAAAAAGAATTTACGATAAGAATTTCCAGAAGTATATCAAATGGTTTCTCAAGAGTTATATATATTAATGCTTAGTTATAATATTTCCTTTTTTACATTAATCAATTTAGGTCCATTTGGCAATGGAAGCTGGTTCATCTAAGAAGGTTGATGAACTTTGTGATGGATACTCCCTGAAAGGTTTTGAGAAAGCCGAAGGTATGTTGACCTTACTTTCCAGAGTTTGGCTACTTATGCTATTTTGTGTCAATTTTACTTGTAAGCCAACATTTGAATTATATATAACTAAGTATATTATTATTAAGTATATTCCAATTCCAATTCCAATGATGTGGAGAATTTGGGGAAACCTTCTATGTATTCGGTATCTACATCTTGATGAGTTGGCAATAGGTAACTCATAAAGCTGAAGCAGGTATCTCAATAATAAATGAAAAATGGTACCAAAGATCCATGTTCTCTAATCATGAGCTTGCTATTTATTTTTTCGAATTGCATTTTTCTTTAAAATGGTGATTCTTTGAGTTTGTTATTTTATGCATATGATCCCAAAAGGATTAGTTTTGTAACTATCATTCATATACGATATAAATATTTTTTTTTTTACTTTTATATGTTTCAGTTAAGCAAATGTAACTGTAAGTGATATTTTGATTTTATTGATGCTATGCACTCTTATAATAAGAATGACTTTTAAGGTTTAATGGTCCACTATGCCGCATATGCTACCATTGTAAGAATACATGTTTTGGACCAAGCATACAATATGTGCAGGTTTTATTTAGGTACTTTTCTATTCCAGTTCAAAACAAATTTGTTCCCATTTATATTATTCCATTGTTTTCAAAAAACGAAAAAAAAAAAAGTTTTTGCTTCCCCCCGCTTTCCCCCGAATGGTTACTTCCCTCTTGATCCTACCACTATATATATATATATATATATATATATATATATATATATATATATATATATATATATATATACCTTTTTTAGTCTAATTATTTTGTATTCCGTAATAGTTTGGTTACTGAGTGGTTTTTTTTTTTTTTTTTAATTTCATCCTCATCTCTCTCGACTCTCTTTCAGTCTGTGTTAATTTGTTAAAATTATCCACTTCATATTTAGTGGTTCTATAATCATCTTGAGAACTGTTGTATGTTGTTAATAAATTTCAGGTTCAACTTCATATATTGGTTGTTGTTGTTGCTGGGTAGTTGTTTTTGCCCATCTTTTATGGTAAGTATCAACGATTCTGCATATAAAGGTTAATCACTTATTTTTTTGGGTCAGATTTCTTCTATTCGATGATTATTATATTCTTCTTTTCATTTTTTATTTCTTTTCTTTTTTGTGCGCTATTTGATTTATGTATGAATCTTAGTTGATTAAAAGTTTACCATTGCAGTTGGTTTTGTATTTTAATTTATTTCACCTTGCTAATTGGTAACAGCCTTATTAAGTGAATTATTTTACAATTGAATGCTGTCAAGTAAGAAGACACAGAGGAATTATGTTTCTAATGAGTGTAGTTCTTCTAAGATTCATTTGGTGATGATATTGATTTGTGTGGAATCTCGGTTTCTCTATTGGTGATGTCTCTTTTAGTGGGTATGTGTCTTCTTCAACTAGCGGTGGCTAAAGTGTATTATTGGGTAGCGTTTTTGTGGCGTGTTCGAATTGGTTGGTACGTTACTATATTTTTCAAATCGATAACTTCATATTTTTGATTTTTTGATAATGATTTTGGTGTTTTCATTTAGTTTGTTATTTACCGTTGATGATCATTTGTAATGCACATTACATTCGGTGGACGTAACTAATATCTCTATCTTATTGTCACTCACTTTTTGTAGGATAGCACAAACAGTCACCTTCGACGATCGAATAACAAATATAAGACAATGGAGGTACACGCTTATTGCAAATGGATTGCAAGAGGTCTGTACAGCCCAACACCTGGTGATGTTGAGGATATGAAGGAAGGGAATCAAGATGCGAATGTTTCGATTCAAGAAGGGGATGGAAACAATAAGGACCCTAAGTCTAATGGACAATTCTTCTAAAAGGTATGACTGTTTGATTTTTTTTCTGTTCAAACATATGATTTTGATGATTTATGGCATTTTTGGATTATTTTTTTTCCCTAGGGGTAATACTGTTATAGGCAAGGTTGCAAAATTCGCTATTCGGGGATTAATTGGTCGAGACTTTGAAAGGATTAATCGATAATTCGGGGATTAATCGGATTGTACTGTATACATTTAAAAATTAAACTTTACAAATTATATTTGTAACTATAGAAAAAAACCATAAATATAAAGATAATTTTTCCAAAAGTAAATCCTAGGTTAAACAGACCAAACTAACAGCTCATCTAGAACCAAAACAAGCAGTCTAAACTCTAAACCAACAGTCCAAACTAAAAGCCCATCTCGATCCACTGGCCAAAAACCGACCAAGCTGTCGGAGCTCCGGCGAGTCCACTCAAGTACAACAACTCTAGATGGTGAGGAAACGATGAAGAAAAAGCCTATATATATATATATATATATATATATATATATATATATATATATATATATTTATATTTTTAATAATAATAGTAATTATTATCATCCTATATACTAAATCACTTAAACCATCGGCTACAGTATAACAGTTACATACAGCATAAACAGTAACCCTTCATCTATATATTAAACGGCACCCGCCCATTTCCCTTCTTCCCCAATCCTCTGGTACCTTCTTCCCTACCTTCCTCTTACACCCATCTTCGTTCCATTACAATCAATATCGTATCACTAACACCGTATCCCTAATCCCCAATCAATTCAATAACGGCACAATTTGATGGATCGAAAACCTTCCCTACAATCTCTAACTCGATCATGGCCTACCGCTATGGAGATCTGGATACAGTTTAATATCGAATGGTCTTCGAGCGTTGATGAAGAAAAAGGCAAACCACAATTGAAAACGAAAAAACTATGCATCTTCAATCTTAAACAGTGCCAATTGTAGGTAAGGATATATGATTAGGTTTTTCGGTTTGAATTGTCCTTCTACATGATTTGATTAATAATCAACTGGTTCTATTCTTATTATGATTTATACAACGATTAGGTTAATAATCGATTGGTTCTGTTCAATATAGAACGGTTTGGTTGATAATCGATTTGGTTCTATTCTTATTATTGTATGATTTATTTATTGGTTAATTTTATTGGTTCCGTTCTGATTATCAGTAATTTGATGCTACTCATTAATTTTTCTTTTTGAATCTTACATATTGGGAACCAATTATGTGTGTATTTATACTTGGTTATGTACAGAGAAAGATGTTAAAACAAGTTTATGAACTTATAAAGAAAAAGAATTTACGATAAGAATTTCCAGAAGTATATCAAATGGTTTCTCAAGAGTTATATATATTAATGCTTAGTTATAATATTTCCTTTTTTACATTAATCAATTTAGGTCCATTTGGCAATGGAAGCTGGTTCATCTAAGAAGGTTGATGAACTTTGTGATGGATACTCCCTGAAAGGTTTTGAGAAAGCCGAAGGTATGTTGACCTTACTTTCCAGAGTTTGGCTACTTATGCTATTTTGTGTCAATTTTACTTGTAAGCCAACATTTGAATTATATATAACTAAGTATATTATTATTAAGTATATTCCAATTCCAATTCCAATGATGTGGAGAATTTGGGGAAACCTTCTATGTATTCGGTATCTACATCTTGATGAGTTGGCAATAGGTAACTCATAAAGCTGAAGCAGGTATCTCAATAATAAATGAAAAATGGTACCAAAGATCCATGTTCTCTAATCATGAGCTTGCTATTTATTTTTTCGAATTGCATTTTTCTTTAAAATGGTGATTCTTTGAGTTTGTTATTTTGTGCATATGATCCCAAAAGGATTAGTTTTGTAACTATCATTCATATACGATATAAATATATATATATATATATATATATATATATATATATATATATATATATATATATTTTACTTTTATATGTCTCAGTTAAGCAAATGTAACTATAAGTGATATTTTGATTTTATTGATGCTATGCACTCTTATAATAAGAATGACTTTTAAGGTTTAATGGTCCACTATGCCGCAAATGCTACCATTGTAAGAATACATGTTTTGGACCAAGCATACAATATGTGCAGGTTTTATTTAGGTACTTTTCTATTCCAGTTCAAAACAAATTTGTTCCCATTTATATTATTCCATTGTTTTCAAAAAACGAAAAAAAAAAAAGTTTTTGCTTCCCCCCGCTTTCCCCCGAATGGTTACTTCCCTCTTGATCCTACCACTATATATATATATATATATACATATATATATATATACCTTTTTTAGTCTAATTATTTTGTATTCCGTAATAGTTTGGTTACTGAGTGGTTTTTTTTTTTTTTTAATTTCATCCTCATCTCTCTCGACTCTCTTTCAGTCTGTGTTAATTTGTTAAAATTATCCACTTCATATTTAGTGGTTCTATAATCATCTTGAGAACTGTTGTATGTTGTTAATAAATTTCAGGTTCAACTTCATATATTGGTTGTTGTTGTTGCTGGGTAGTTGTTTTTGCCCATCTTTTATGGTAAGTATCAACGATTCTGCATATAAAGGTTAATCACTTATTTTTTTGGGTCGGATTTCTTCTATTCGAAGATTATTATATTCTTCTTTTCATTTTTTATTTCTTTTCTTTTTTGTGCGCTATTTGATTTATGTATGAATCTTAGTTGATTAAAAGTTTACCATTGCAGTTGGTTTTGTATTTTAATTTATTTCACCTTGCTAATTGGTAACAGCCTTATTAAGTGAATTATTTTACAATTGAATGCTGTCAAGTAAGAAGACACAGAGGAATTATGTTTCTAATGAGTGTAGTTCTTCTAAGATTCATTTGGTGATGATATTGATTTGTGTGGAATCTCGGTTTCTCTATTGGTGATGTCTCTTTTAGTGGGTATGTGTCTTCTTCAACTAGCGGTGGCTAAAGTGTATTATTGGGTAGCGTTTTTGTGGCGTGTTCGAATTGGTTGGTACGTTACTATATTTTTCAAATCGATAACTTCATATTTTTGATTTTTTGATAATGATTTTGGTGTTTTCATTTAGTTTGTTATTTACCGTTGATGATCATTTGTAATGCACATTACATTCGGTGGACGTAACTAATATCTCTATCTTATTGTCACTCACTTTTTGTAGGATAGCACAAACAGTCACCTTCGACGATCGAATAACAAATATAAGACAATGGAGGTACACGCTTATTGCAAATGGATTGCAAGAGGTCTGTACAGCCCAACACCTGGTGATGTTGAGGATATGAAGGGAATCAAGATGCGAATGTTTCGATTCAAGAAGGGGATGGAAACAATAAGGACCCTAAGTCTAATGGACAATTCTTCTAAAAGGTATGACTGTTTGATTTTTTTCTGTTCAAACATATGATTTTGATGATTTATGGCATTTTTGGATTATTTTTTTTCCCTAGGGGTAATACTGTTATAGGCAAGGTTGCAAAATTCGCTATTCGGGGATTAATTGGTCGAGACTTTGAAAGGATTAATCGATAATTCGGGGATTAATCGGATTGTACTGTATACATTTAAAAATTAAACTTTACAAATTATATTTGTAACTATAGAAAAAAAACCATAAATATAAAGATAATTTTTCCAAAAGTAAATCCTAGGTTAAACAGACCAAACTAACAGCTCATCTAGAACCGAAACAAGCAGTCTAAACTCTAAACCAACAGTCCAAACTAAAAGCCCATCTCGATCCACTGGCCAAAAACCGACCAAGCTGTCGGAGCTCCGGCGAGTCCACTCAAGTACAACAACTCTAGATGGTGAGGAAACGATGAAGAAAAAGCCTATAATGTAATCATGTGAGAACATTCTCACTTTAATTTTTGGTGAGAACAATTCTAAGCCTTCTATAATTTTGATCAACGGTGAGAAATTCTTGGAGCATTTAACTAAATAATTATGTGCCAAAGGGGCATACATGTAAATCAACCAATAAATTTCTCCGAAATAACCTCCCACATTCGGTTTTTCATGGAATCCATTTTGTTTCTCTTCCATCCTTAAAATCAATAATAAATTCTTTTCAACATTTTTTAATACCATGAATTTTGACTGCCACCCACTAACAATCTACATTATTCACATTTATATGATATAATCATCTTTCATAAGTTCCATTTAACATCGTCATTTTTTTTTTATGCACAGTTCATTATAAGTCAATTTTATTGGTTGAATTCAGTTTAGAAGTTTAGAGATATTGAATGATGCAATAACATAAAAAAAATTTATTTTATATTGGTATGCATCAACTAATATATGAATCCATTTTTTGGTCTCCATTCTGTAAATGATTTGGATTTGTATGCATCCTCTTAATTTGTTATTTTGATTATTGGAAGAAACAGTGCATCCTATAAAATTTAATGCTTTCATATTCTAAAATTCAATAACACGAAGAACATTTTTTTTGGTGCATCATTAAAATATTACTTATGAATCCTTCGATCAGTCTTCAACGCGTACATGGGTTTGTAGATACGAATATGTCCGCATCCCTTTTCATGTTTTCATTTAAAAATACACATATTTTTTCTTGTATCCATCCCATTTAATTATCGGTTTTATGAAAACCAATGTCAAATTGAAGATAATGATAATATGCATTTAGGATATTTTAATATCATATCCATGCATCCAGCATCCTCATTATCAAGCATCCTCGTTGTTACACATCTTGTATGCAGTTATTTGCAAGATTGAAAATTAGATTGAATTAGAAGAAAAACCAGATTAATTATATATTCTACTGAATAGAAATAAATATGAGTTTAAGATTGTTTGAACCTATATATATACTCCGTATGTAAAGGAGAAGCTTGAAAACAGAAAAATTGCAAAACGTTAGCTTTGTTGTTTGATGCCTAAAAGATTGGATGTTGAAATTACTTATATGCCCATGTTCTCATTTTATATATGTGTGAGAACATTCTCATCGGAATGCTACCCTATATATATATATATATATATATATATATATATATATATATATATATATATATATATATATATATACATACATACATACATACATACATATCGGAAAAGCAATAGAGAACAAACAAAAAACAACAAAAGAACCACTTACCAAACCAGATCGGACCACAGAATATCTTAAACGAGACTCGGCGCCTGCAACCAAATTTTTCTGGAAAATGGGACTTATTGTTGTACTTCATTTTTTGTAAGGAAAAATATTGATCTAAGAAGAATGGAAAAACTAATGGGGTTATAACTTATAACTTATCAGCTGTATCGAATTTCTATTAAACAATAATAGATATGTAATGTGTACTATATGATCATAGGCGGTGTACCGAAATAAGGAAATAAACCCACCGTTTACCTAGAAATACGTCATATTTTTAAGGTAATTTACGTTTATAGTTGTTACGTGTTTCGATTTTATGTGTAACTAGATGTGGGTTTACAGGATTTTATGTAGCTATTTGGTTGTTTGAGTTACCTTTGATCTTTTTCATATTCTATGGTTTTCATGTGTTTATTTACATGTATTTGTATTCACCTTGCACACTTATAATTAAGTGTTATGCATGCTACAAATGTTGTTTTAAGTAAAAATCAGGTGTCTGCTTCCTTCAATTCATGTTGGTTGTTTAGTTGTTGATTATTTGATTTAGTCTCATACATGCTACAAATCTTCATTTTTAGTGTTTATTGCTACTACAGATCTTCAATTTATATAACATATGATGTATTTTGTATAAATTTTGGACATTGATATTGTTTTTTTTTTTTTAGTTTCTTATAATGGTTGCTCATTGTGGTATGTGATTGTCAGTGTCTTGACGAGAGGCGAGAGGGTTTTGTGCACAGTTGAGAGGACCAGGAGCAGATTTGTACCAAATATATTGTTTACAAAGATTTTCTAAAAAACATCAAAGAGTTCCAGGTTTGAATGCAACTTCATTTCTCATATAAACATATTTTTTATATATATTTACTTACCTTATATAGTTTATAACATTTGCATATATTTACCACTCATATTTGTTCCAAATTGCCTGGCCAGGATCATACAGGCTTTTGGAATGGCAGACGTGAGCTATAAAAAACAAAGGTGGTATAGCAGATTTGGTGATCAATGTGTGATGAATGATGAGACAACAAAAAGTAAGTTATTTTCATACAGAGGTATACTAACTTAATTCAATATAGTTGTTACGTCTAACAACTACTACCAATTAATACACAAAATACATGGATAATGTCGCTAGAACTATTTGTGTACCACCGGCAGATGAACAAAGTTTTGTCATTATCGGTATGATTCCATCAAAGCATCATATTATACAT